>NC_142348.1:5279451-5431097 GCF_054954075.1 Amborella trichopoda
GACACATCCAAGCTATCAAATTTCACATCTAATAGTTATAAATAATTGTGACCTCCTTGTATAATAGATAAATGGTTTCATTTTATACAATCCAAGAAAGTAAACAATTTCTTATAGGATAAATTTCGATAAGGCTGCTGCCCTATTTGTTTCATCCATATTATTCAATATCCGGTTGTTGGTTTTTCTTTTATTCTTCGCCTTTTAGCTTTATCATACTCATTATGACTTTTTACACTTAAATATGTACCCAACTTAATAGAGTTTTTTTTGTTTTTAAAAAACTTTGTACTTTTTAGTTTCAGGGTTGCTAGAGAATAATCACTGATTCTTTGATATGGCGTGGAGATTTAAGGGAAAACAAAAAACCAAAAAATTGTTGGACTATATTGTCCATTTATTCTCTAGGTTAAAATCCAAGAGTGCTTTTGGGACCCAAAATTTGAGAATGTAACGTTTTGAATACTATTTGGGAGCCTTGATCGTCAAGGTAAATTGTCCACGCCTCGTATGTATGCAGGATCACCAGGATCTAGATCAGTTAAAATCGGCGAGGTTCAAAGTTGACAAGCTTGTTGTTGAAACATACTCTCTAATTTTCAAGTTCTGATTATCGAACATGCCCATTTTAAGTGACGATCGTTCTGATTATCCAAAACGTTTTGGAACATGAAGTTCAGAAAACAATGTCATAGCTTCATGCACCATTAACATAAGATAAGAAATCAATAGTACAGATCATTTTAAACAACATTTCCACGTTATTTTTCACAAACTACAAAGGCATTCAAAGAAAGAACTAACCAAAATAATCAAAAAATATTTTCAAACAAAGACCTCAAAAAACAATGCATTCGCTTCTTCCTTTTATTATTATTGACAAAGGTTACTAATTTTATTAAGGTTAAAGGTTACACAGTAAGAAACATAAACAATTAATTATACAGATGTCTGGCCATTCAAAAGATCCGGCAAAGTGAACCTTGTTTAGTTAATAGGTCCTCTCTCCAATTCACTTCTCTAAAGACATGGTCGAAGTACATATCCAATGAGGCACAAAGGTCAGGAATTTACATCTTCAAAACCATCCTCAACTGCCATCAAATAGTCTGCACTCTAGAGCACCACCGTCCTCAACTGCCATCAAATAGTCTGCACTCTAGAGCACCACCGTCCTCAACTGCCATCAAATAGTCTGCACTCTAGAGCACCACCGTATTGCATTTTAAGAGTCTCCTTCAACTAGAAGTGTGGAACCTAATCTTGTATGACATTTGTTAGGAGCAACTAGAAGCGTGGAACCTAAATCAATATAACACATGTTAGGAGATGCATGTTGCAAGTGAAAAGCTCAAAAAAAACAATAGATGGGCCCAAAAAGACATGGTTGGAAGTAATGAGAAATGATACTGGACTTATGGCCTCACTGAGATTATCGCCTTCGATAGAATAAATATCATACCAAAATTCGTGTAGCTGACCCTAAATAGTTGAGAAAAAACTCTGATGATAATAATGACTTTACTCATTTTCCTCATATCCTCAATGGTAAGAATATTTCCTTAAAACGACGGCTCCAATCTTACCACTTTCGTATTTGCCCAACCCTAGCCTCACTCCATCTTCGTTGATCATTGAATAGCAGATGATACAAGGATCTCACCGAAAATACCACATCTGACAAATAGTCATGAATAATCTCATTTTCTATTTCAGGAGGAATAAAAATATCCTTATGCATGCATCAATGTCATAGTAAGCAAATTTTCTCAAGGACACATCAGCCGGGAAAGCAAGATTATACTTTACTTAAGAAAACAAAAAATATACGAGGTTGCATCTTTAAAATGTAGAATTACGGTGCACCTCAAAAGTCCATCATAAAAAGTTGTTTTGATGTTGGAAGACCCTCTAATTGATCATCTCGACATCGAAATATATGAATATAAAAAAAAAAAATTGAGTCCTAAAAATAGTGTATCTTGCAACACATTATCTGGACCGTCTATTTTCTGGTTATTCAAGTGTTTATAGATCTACTTGATTTGGACCTTTTTTGGAGTTTAAAATTTTATAATTAGAGATAAAAATAATTTCTCAAGACATCCTATAAGTTTTTTTTTTTGGAGTTTAAAATTTTATAATTAGAGATAAAAATAAATTCTCAAACCATCCTATAAGTTTTTTTACTTCAAAAGTTTATTTATGATCAAATTTAGAAGTGCGCCTTAATTTGATTGTTTAAGATTCTAATCTTATACAAACCACACCGAGTTAAAAGGCATTTAGACATTATATTACAAAAACTACCGAGTTACAAAGTCACCAATACATGAGATAAGAAGTATAAGCAATTTCATTAGACATGACTGCATAGTTTGTACCTAGATTCGGGGTGGTTAAAGCCATTACCGATTCAATTCCTCCTAGAAATTTAAACTAGAAACCTGATTTCAACACATAAAACAACTCAATTGTCCTTATGCTTATTTATGTATTGTAATTTCTATGATACTTTAAGGAACCCTCCTCAGAGATGTACTATGTAATATTTCACAGTTTATTTTTATCTTCGTTGGTAGAAACTCTCAACAAACATATCATAATGAGTCGGTAATGGCTCAGAAATTGTTGCTATGTGCAATTTTTAATTTTTTTCTTCCAAAGAAATGAAAATACTATTGATATATTGATGTCTTTTAATACCAACTAAGAGGTACAATATTCAAGTCACAATAGTCCCTTTTGTATATGTATTATGTATTTTAGTCCATTTAATGACATAAGTTCCTGAATAATAAAGCACATTGATGATCGATATTGAGATAGAGACAGAGTCAAGAGAGATAAGAAAAAGCAACTCATTTATTCATTATTTGAAAATTTACCAACCTAAAAACACCTCCCTAATAATACAATCAGTTGAAAAATGATTTTGATGACTTTGAGGGTGACCATGAAATACTCATTACTGCTCAATAGATTGAATTATATTCCTTTAAAGCCACCTCTCTCTCTCCCTTCCTCCCTCTGCTCTATCCATTTTTTAATAATTTCCTCGCAAATTTCTTAGCAATATTTATTAAATCTGGGCTTTATAGGTAATTTCACGGTGTAAGGAAAGTATATATGCACTTAAAATTATGGACAAAGGAGAGCACGAAAAAGAAAAAAAAGAACATCATTTAATTTTTTATATTTAAAAAATATAATAATATTATTTATTTTTAGTACAAGGAGATTATCTCATTACTTATTATTAGATGTGAAATTGAATGGCTAAAAGTAATTGATTTGGGCACAAATTATCAAAATAAGATTTTTTTTGAACCATATGACACATTCAAACTATGGGATTTCATATCTAATGGTTAATGGAGATTGTGCTCTCCTTGTATCCCTTGAGGGCACCCCACGTGCTTCTAGCCAGCCACCACCAGGTCGCCATTTTTAAAAGTTTTCTATAGTTGGTTTCGGATTATCAGGATAATATTAGGAGGAAATTTTATTCAAATATTGTCTGGTGAACTTTTCCGTCTCGAGTTATAAAAAATTCTTTGAAGGTTTTGATTCATTATGAAATAGGTATATGTTACATAGTATTAAATATGAACTCATATCGTACACAATTAAACACCTAAATGAGTTAAAAATCTTATAAATTATTGTTAATATATGAAATAATTTATTGTATATATTGTATTTTAAATTTATTGTTAGTATATGTAATAATTAGATATTTAAAAAATCCTATTAAATATTAAGATCTTATATGGCTTAATAGATTTAGGCCTCTTTGGGACACGTGGAATTTTGGTTGTAGAATTAAATCTCTCTTGAATTTGGTCAATGGTGCTTCAGTTTGGCACTAATGGAAGTCGGTTGGGTTAAAAAAAAGGCGAAAGATAGTACAATTTTTAGAAGAATAGAAGCTTGAATTTTTTTAATTTTCGGGCACGTAGGAATGCTATTTCTGTTCCCTTCAATACTGTAAAAGGTGTACTTAAAAAGGGCAAGTCGTCTTTGAGATATGTGAAAATAGAAGATGTTATTTCAAAGCTCTATGCACTCGAACGTGAAGTTCCCAATGGACACCAGGTCTTGTATTGTTTAGAGAGAGAAAGTGAAGCTCTATGCACCCGAGCTTAATAGACACCAGAAACTCGTATTGTTTAGAGAGAGAAATAGAGGCTCTATGCACTTGAGTTTGAAAAAAAATTTCATTATCTTTTTACTTTTCAAAAATAAAATTATTATTTAATTTTTTTAGGATCTATTCTCACATAGGAGAATTGTTTCGGTTCACTTATCTGGATTGTTAATTCATCAATCTGGACCGAGTTTTTTGGATTGTTGATTCACCAATCCGATCTTTGAAACATTAATTAAATTCAAACAATTCAAAATAAATATGATGAAAGAATTCCTCAACTCCATTGGTTCCCACCACTTAAAATACAAAAGGAGAGCATAAATTGGTCCATGGTCTTTGATGGACCGTGATGGGGAGTATGGGATCCATCTTTGGGATTATGTCTAACTCTGGTGGGACTTACGGTGGAGACGTTTAACATACAGTGAAAGTACCTCTTCTCTTCTTTCAGAGCGCGTTCGCTTCGACGACTTCACAGTATGTTATAATCATGATGACCGTGAAAATTAATCATCTACGGCCAAGATGGCGCTGGAGAGAGAAAGGTGTCTACTGTAAATTGCATCCCTGTCGCCATCGCCGTCCCACTCGTGAATACAATGGTGACAACCCTAATGACGACGGATCTCCGGTGGATTTTTGGCTTTTAGTATTTTTTTATGTGATTTTAATTTTTTATCAAGCAATGAAGGGCCTTGATACTCTCAACTCTCAAGGACGACGGACCAATAAATGGGTTGGAACGATTTAAAATGAGTAGAATATTAAATAGTTGATAAGTTGGTATATCTATCTTAAATAATCTAAAGTTGTAGTTTCCATGTCGAATACCTTATGATGACCTAGAACTTTTAATTATAAAACTTAATATTTCAAAAATGATGCAGATCGAATAGAGATTTATAAATATTTAAAGATCTTGAAAATAGATCGTTTCGATGATACGTTACAAAATACATTATTTTTAAGATTTAATTTTTTTTTTTTTCGTAACCATATATTTTAATATCGAGATAATCAATTGGAAAGCTTTTCAGCTTTGAAACAATATGTCCTGGTAGATTTTTGAAATTATTGCTACCATGTGTGATTGACACCTACACTGAAGTTCTTTTTGAGAAATTTTAAGATGCACTAGCATGGATTTCCCCCAAAATATTTGATCCTTCACCATTTTTAAGCCTGCTTATTTAAAAATGACTGCACCTAGCAGCTGAAAAGGAAAAGCATGGAAACAAATTATGTTTTTACCCCTCGTCTAGAATTGTGTGGCCCTAATAAATGTAAAGGATGGGGCTTAATACACCTCGTCCAACAACTCTACCTCACACCCATCTCTTTCTAAACAAGACATTTTTTCAGCTACCTTGGATGGGACGATGAATTTCCTAGGGAAGCCTTCCTATTTGGCCTCTTTGGCCGAAAAAGTCGAAGCCTTTGGATTTTAGGCTTAGATCGAAACGAAGCGAAACCTGATGTTGCTGTTTCAGTTAAATTTCGTCAGATTCGGGTTGGCTTCAAGCCGAATTGGTTGAAGCTTATGCCTCTTCGACCTAAACAAAGAAATATCTATATAAAAATAATTTTTAATTTTTTTAATTTTAAATTTTAAATTTTTCATTATACTTATATATATATATATGAGAAAAGTTTATATAGAGCTGAGGCTCTAAACAATCAAATTTGAGCCTACATCAAAACTTTCACTAGAAGAGGTTGTTTTGATTCCCAAATATCTTCAAATCAATCATCTCGACATCAATATGCATGGACATGAGAAAAAAATGGATTTCAAGTTTTGAAAATAATGTATTTTGTAACACATTTTTTGGACCATCAATTTTCAAGATTTTTAAGTTTTCATAGATCTGTTGATCTATACTATTTTTTGAAGCTTTAAAATTTATAAGTAAATATGAATATATATTTTAAGACTATCACAAAGATTTCCAAAATTAAAACCCTATTTATCGACACTATTTGAAGGTAGGCTCTAATTTGATTATTTAGAGCCTATGCTCTATACAAACCGGACCTTATTTATATATATAAATATCTAATTATTTATATTAAATTTTTAAAAGTCCAAAGTCTTTTCTCGAATCGAAAAAGCACCAAATTGTTTCATTTTTCTCACCAAACCGTAGAAGACTCCGAAACAAATCTAATAACATTGTTTTCTACAGCCTCTTCAGACCACACTTCTCTCCTGAGGATTACAGAAGAAACTTATTTTGGCCCTAGTTCATTTAGATTAAAAAATATGTGGCTGAGAGAAAAGATCCTCCACAATATTGTTTGAAACCATTGGGCAACTACTCATGGCTTGGGTTGGGAAGGACATAGCCACCTTAAAAAGCTTCAACTCCTAAAGTATAAAATCAAGTAGTGGCATCATGATACCCTCTATACCAATTTTGAGGCTATAAATTCAACCCTAGTACATTTACGACAATTGGATGATTTTGAACAACGGAATGGGGGGCTAATATATACTAAAAAAGGCCTTAAGATACAACTGAATGCATCTTTACAAGAAAGCTTGTTAAAGGAAGAAATTTGTTGGAAACAAAGATCCAGAATTCCAGGGCTTTAAGAGGGTAATAGAAAAACCAAATTCTTCCATAAAACCGCAAATGTCAAAAAAAAGAGCAAATTCCTTACAAGGCCTTAATTGTCCTAATGTTGATTGCAACTATACATTGCAATGAAGAATTCACATACATTAAAATACCTTATCTTCACATTTCTTAAGTTCCTTTCAAAAGGTTAGCCCTCGATCTGGCCTCCTGTTTGGAAATACCATTCACTATGGAAGAGGCCAAATTTGTAGTATTTGGTCTTGTGGGGGGAAAGGCTCCAGGACCACATGAGTTCACCATGAATTTCTTCCATTACTGTTGGGAACTCCTTGAAGAAGATGCTTTCAACATTCTTATTGAATTTCACTCAAGAGGAAAGATCAGTTAGGCTATGAATTCAACCTTCTTGGCTTTAATACCTAAGAGAAGCACAATTGAAAGCTTAAGAGACATTAGACCTATCAGCTTCCTTGGAAGCCTTCACAAAATAATAGCCAATGTTCTTGCTAATAAGCATCCCAATGTCCCTCATTCTCTTATTTGTCAACCTCAAGCTAAAGGCAAATTATAGAATCTATCTTTCTTGCTTAACAATGCATTTACTCAAGGAAGAAGGATACTTTACTAGGGATTTTCTGTAAGCTAGATTTCGAAGAAGCTAGCTTAGGACAGTGTTGTCTGGGACTGCTATATGATGGTTTTATGGGCTTTGTTTGGGACTGCTATATGATGGTTTTATGGGCTTTAGATCAAGGTGAAGTTTTATGGGCTTTAGATCAAGGTGGAGAATTTTGATTTATGGTTGTTTATCTTCTACACATTGTTTAGGTCTCATTAATGGCAAAAAGTTTTGGTTTTGTTTAGGGCTTCTAGAGGCTTCTAGAGACATTAGTCAAGGAGAAGCCCTTATCTTCACCCTTGTGAGGTGATTGCTCTGCGAAAATGCACTCTTCTGTTTATTAAGAAGGGCCTAATTTCGGGTTTTAAAGTCTCCCCTAAGGGCCATGTCATTAGCCACCTCTAGTATGCGGAGAACACAATCATATTTTACGACACTCAGGAGTCTTAGATGAGGAATCTTTGGCTTTTCTTAAAATGGTTTGAGCTGGCTTCAGGTATGAAGATTAATCTGTAGAAAACAAAACTATGTGAGATATTATATACAAATCAAAGGCTTTTGGAGAAAGGGGTCTCCTACGCATAGTAGTTTAGCGAGAAATAAAAAGCTTTATGTCTTTTGCTAGTTCAACAAGAAAGGGGTCTCCTAAATGTGAATATCTGACTGCTCTATTTATTCATAGGATGTTCTAATTTTTTGGTAAAGGATTGTCTACAACAAGACCATTTATCTTTTTTACGTGGAGGTCACAATTATTATTGTTCCTTAAATTTCAAAATAGGTAGTGGTAAGAGTGTCTTTTAATAGACACGAAGTTTCAAAAAAAAATATTCTCAAAATGTGTGACTCACCCCAAGCCCATCAAATCTGAAATCTAATGAGTGGGAATAATTGTCACATCTATGTACAAAAGATAAATGGTCTCTTTATAGACAAGCTCTTTGGGTAAAGGTAGAATATGCACCGAACTTCTCTATTTTTTACTAGGTTGAGCAGGTCGCATCCCAATGGGTTCCTAAAATTCTCCTAGCTGCATTTCACCCAAGAATGGAGGAGTAAACATACATTTTACTCCCCCAGGTGCAGAAAATTTTTTCACTTGGGACTTTATGGACAGGAGTATATTGATTTCTTAGGATTTTACTACACAAATGTGATCATATGGACCAATTTTCACCATAGTCGGGACCTTTACAATCATTAAAGCCCACTAGTGCTCCCATTTCTCAAGCCTTTTGGCCCCTAGCAAAGAGGTAAAGTTCAAATTGGTGCCTTATCAGCAACTGAAAGGCCAAACTGAGGTCAGTAACAAAAGCATGATTGGAACACTGAATAAGACAACAGAGAGCAGAAAATAAATTCAAATGGTCAGGACCACTAGAGCTACCTTAGCTATCCAATTTGAGTTGTTGAAATTCCAATTCAATTTCATTTCAACTACCTCCTTTCACTTAAATGAAGGAGAAATTTTCATTGATAAAAATTCATAATCCCCTACAAAAGAAACATTTTGAAGGGTATCTAAACCCTTTTTTATTTGTTAGCTTTTCACAAGGGAAATAATTAACTGCTCAATGAATGTCCTTTAAACCAGTTCTAATTGCATTGTCCTGTAACTCCACATGGCCTATAACTCAATGCATAGTTCTAAAATTCCACAAAGAGAGTGTGAGCAAAGGAGTATGAGAAAGAAAGATCACTGATGCATCATATTAGGGGGCACTGGGTATGCCACCGGAACGATGTACGGGGGTGCACCATAGCCAGGCGGTGGAGGTATGATAACAGGGGTCCCGACTGCCGCCGGAACTATATGTGGATAATGACCACCCATCATTGACGCTCCGCCACGCACCACACCTGAATTGTGCAATGGATGCTTATTCGTTGTCCCAATTGATGATCCACTCTGGCCCGTGATAGGACCATGTGGCGAAGATACACCACTTGTGTTCACACTGGTTATATCGTGTATGCTCGATCTCCTCCTATCTCTATTCATGGAATTGAGCCTTATAAAGTATTTTTGGGCATGGCTAGCAACTTGGGTTGGAGTTCTCGTTATCACATAGTTTCTTGATATGCTTCTCCAATCTCCCTTTCCAAATTTGTCAAGGCCAAGCAGAAAGAGCCTGTGTGCAAAAACATGAAGTTAATGTAGATTGAAGAAGAACTATATGCTTTTTAAAAGAGATGGAGAAAACTTTGAGGCTTAACTGGACTCTCCATAGTGAGTTAAAGGCCCTTGTTTTGAGGAAAACTTGAGGCTTAACTGGACTCTTGAAGGCCCATGTTTTGAAGGTGAATTGTTAGAGTGATGGGCAAATGAATCTATGAAAGTGAATAGAACAATGTTTTTGAGGCAAGGAATTGCAGAGAGAGATGGGGAGGTGGGCTGTTGTTTATCATAGAACATAGAGACATGAGTGGGAATGTAAGGCAGATGGGCAAGTGAGACCCATGTTTCTGAAGACGAGATTTTAGAAAAATGTGAAAGATTGGGCTGAATTATGCAGCAATTTAAAAATCGGAATAGTATAACTCGGGACCTAGATCCAACTAGGGAGATTCTGAGTCAGACTGACGATTTTAAATCACTGGAATTGGGATGTTATTCAATGGAATCCACATTGTACACAACGAGATCTAGAGGATTGAAAACTGAAGCTGAATTCCATCAAATTAGAAAGAAAGACCGCTTCTAAACACCCTTTTAGATTTTTGTTTTTGGTAAATATAAGACGCTATTGTTCGCGAAACGTTGGATAATCCTCGCTGGTTCAAACTCTTGAATTCCCTCACCCAAAACTAATATGTCTACCACTGAGCCGGGGCCTAGCCACTGAGCCGGGGCCTAGCGGGTTGGCTTTCGAGACAAACTTCAAGAGTTCAAACCCTTTAACTTCTTCGTGATATGTCTACCACTAAGCCGAATCCTAAAGAACATCATTACAGTAGCTGCACTAAACCAGACAGAATTGAGACAGAGAGAGAATACCATTTAAAAGAGAGAGAGTACCTGTGCTCCTCCTCTGTCCAAGGGGTGCCTTTTTTCCTCTCCTGCTCAGCTTTCGAAGCTCCCTTGGGCAACCCATTTGTCTCCCCCATGAAATTCGAATACAGAGAGCCACCACTGAGTGCCCCTTTCTTCGCCACCCCTCCATTCTCAAAAGCTCGAAGCTCAGTAAAATCATCAGAAGCATAACAGGGGATTGGCACCTTTCCACTCTCTATCGAATTCACATCTTCGATCAAGAGATCGTAATGCTTCTTCACCTCTTCCACGGTTTTCCCAGGAAGCGTTTGAGCAATCTTTTCCCATCTATGTATGGTGTCCTCTGAGTACTCTGCAAGTCCTCTTTCAAAGGTCTTCTCCTCCTCTCTACTCCAACCACCCACCATTTATTCATTATTTTCCCACTGCTTCTTCATTAGAGAGAGGGGAGAGCACTGTATCTTCACTATTATCCACTTCTTATAGGACCTACTCAAAATTTCCTTCAACCCATATCAGAAAAGAGCGAGAGAGTCGATTTCATCACAATCATCCACTTGTAAGAAAACCAAATTCAATTCCTCATCTCGTATCAGAGCAATAATGGGGGGAGAGAGAGACCACTACAGGTTCATTATTCTCCTCCTCTCACAAAAACTATTCCAGTTCTTCAACCCATATGAGAGAGAGAGACAGAGCCAGTCTTTAAAAATATCCACTTCTCACGAAACCCAATCCATTTCTCCTGTCCATATCACAGAGAGAGAGAGAGAGAGAGAAGATACTGTGAAATGTCATCTCCATCTCGTGACATGCTCTCTCACTAGCTTCACTCACAATCATGGAGAGAGAGAGAGAGAGGAAATGGTGAGGACAGGAAGCAATGGCGAAAGAAGAGTGGCCCCTCCTCAAAGGGCGGAGAGACGTGGCCCCTTCGCCATTACTCCTTTTTTTCCATCCCCTCTCTTCCCTTCTTTGTATTTTTCCGTCACCACGGCCTTCAAACAAAAAAGGGGTAGAATCTCTCTCACCTCCAAAAACAAAGTAAAAGAATCTCTCTTTCTCTCTCTTCATGAAAGAATGACTTTCTCTCTCCACCCGGGCCCCATGGCAGCAGGTAAAACAAAGGCCATTTACTTTGATTTGATGCAGCACCAGTACAAAAGTTGAGAACAGGAGCGTTACCGTTCAAAAAAAAACAGTAACGTTGCCCCCTTCTCTCTCCGATTTACTTCTCTCTCTAAAAAGAATAGTACTCCTCTCTCCTATTTACTTCTCTCTCTAAAGAATATGGCTCCTCTAATCATTAGGCAGGAAAGAAACACAGCGGATGCGATACTAGGCTTCCCAACGCAGAAAAGAGGGTGCATTGCTCTGTAATTTTTTATTTTTTTGCTCGATACTAGACTCATGTTGTGCTACTACCATTACTTCAACCCCATTTAGAAATCTAGACAAGTAATTTATGATGCAGATTGAAAAAAATTAATGAAAATCAAAAAATTTACGATGCAAGAAGTAAAAATAATTACAATAAAAAAAAAAACAAAAGATGAAAATTCATACCTCTCAGAGTCGAGTATGCAAGGGAATTTACCCCCCAACGAGATAATAATACTCAATTACTGTTCTTTGCTTTACAAAAGAAGTTAAATCTCCCTTTAAATAAACATTACAAGGAAAAAAAAAAGACCCATTAATATAATTCTTTTTCTTCTATGTACTTTCCCTGTTTTATCTCTCCTCTATATTTTTTCTCGTACTTTTTCTCTCCCTCACGTGCCATCCCAATTTTATCTCTTTCTAACTTCAACATTAGCCTTTCTAAGGCTAAAAGAAACTACCACCTATTATTTCCTAATTCAAAAGATCTTACCTTATCTATATGTTATTCCCTTAACTAAAAAGATAAACCATCCCATATTCAAGATCCCCTTAGCTTATCTCTTCCTATCCCTAATTAAAAATAAATAAACTCTAATTTTATTTGCATCAATTTATGACCTAAAACACATTTTAAAGGATGTATTTTTGTATTAAGGTTTCATCCTTAAGCAGGCCTCACCTCCAAATTTTAACATAGATGTAATTTTGAAGTAAAAATTTATTAGGACGGCGTGAGAATCCATTTTAACTTTAATTATAAAATTTTAAGAGAAAATATCTCCATATCTTCTATTTTTAGATTTTATTTCTTAATAAATCCAATGTTTCAAAAGGATGGCTTGAGAATCTATTTTTATATTTAATTATAAAATTTTAAGAGAAAATATATCCATATTCCTTATTTTTAAATTTTATTTCTTAATAAACCCAAGCTTTCAAAAAATATCTTCCAACCCTTCTTCTTAAATGAGTCAGGTATAACGAACCGAACTTGTCTCCACATTGAATCAAGAACAAGATAAAACTGCTACGAGCTTGGTGGTCTTTCCTCTCCCAGGCGAAAGAAAGAGGAAAGAGAGCGCGATCTAGGAGAGGGAGACTGCTACGAGCTTGGTCTTTCCTCTTCCCGACGAAAGAAAGAGGAAAGAGAGCGCGATCAAGGAGAGGAAGAAAGAGGAAAGAGAGCGTGATCAAGGAGAGGGAGAAACAGGAAAGAGAGCGCGATCAAGGAGAGGGAGATTGGCATACTATCGAAAAGCTGGCTTTTTATTCTGGCCACTTTAAACCTATTTTTTAACCTAAAAAATTGTGAGAAATACATGCTCTTTCTAAACTCAATCTCTTCTCTCTTCATTTATATATCAGGAAAAGTTTCTATACTTCCCCTATAATATAAATTATACCGGGAAAAGTTTCTATACTTCCCCTACAATATAGAAGAACTATGCTTCCCTTACCATCCAGCTCTCTAATTTTGATCAAGAGAGCTATTCATCGTTTGATCTTAGATCTGACATCTCAAAGTATTTTATTTTTAGTTTTTTTTATACAAATTGTATGAATATGAAATTTACTACATGCTATCTCCTCATTGGAGCGCACCTATAAAAAATATTAAAAATAATTTTTTTGATAAAATATAAATTTTCAGCGGTATTTTGGTTATTTTATTTTATTGAAAATATCTTTTTTATATTTTTCACTAGTGCTAGTTTAATAGAGGATTGGACGTCCAAAATTTAATGTCAAAATAGTTTACAGAATAAAAATAAAAATAAAATAGTGTAGAGAGAGTGAGGGGTAGAGATGGAAAAGATGGAGAGAGAGAAGAGGAGCAAGAGGAGAGAGTGAGGGGTAGAGATGGGAAACATGGAAACAGAGAGAAGGGGTGTGGGGAGAGAGAAAGATAGATAACTTTGGGATGATGACTTTTAAAAAAGGCATGTCTTTTAGACTTATTTGGGGTAAAAATACAAGTTTAAAGTAGAAGGGGTTGGAACAAATAAAATCTACAATTTTTATGCCCTAATATATCTTTTAAAATCTTGGGTCTATTGCGAAATGAAACCTACAAATAGGGGGTATCGAGATATTTTTCTAAATTTTAAACTCAAAAAAAGCTTCAAATGATCTATTTTTATCTTTAATTATAAAATTTTAAACCAAAAAAATGCTTCAAGTAGATTTATAAACATAAGAAAATCTTGAAAATGGACAATCTAGATAATGTGTTGCAAGGTGCACTATTTTTTGGACTTAAATTTTCTTTTTGTTTTTATATTCATATATCTCGATGTCGAGATGATCAATTAGAAGTTTTTCCAACATCAAAACAACTTTTTCCCATGATTTTTGAGGTGCACCGTATTCTACATTTAAGGTTGCAATCTTATATAAAAATCTTCCCATTTTAAATTAGAACAATTTATATTTGGACACAAAAATTAATAGGAAAATACTGAAAGATCTATTTTTAGCAAAAATTATACTGAGGATTATCTCTGCAATTATTTTTTTCAAGTTTGCCATTTTGTCCCATGTTACCAACATCATACCAGTTTTATTTTTTTGTTTTCTCAAATAACAGGGCCGTGATCTAAGGTTTAGGGAAAATTTGGAGCAGGTCAATGTTATTATTGTAGGACCGCCATAAAATTTAGCCTAGTCCAATGTCACAATCATTGGACCGGCCGATTAATTGAGTTCCAGTATTCTAGCGCACAATTCGAAACCAATATTGGCTTCACCCCAAAAACTTACTCTCTATCACATAAGTTATAACAATATGGCTTCACCCCAAGGACTCCACTTTCTCTCTCTCAACGTAATTAGTGGTTTAGGGCCTAGATCTTGACTGAGGCACAATGAAAACATATGCAACACAACTCTAATCTTCTTCTTCTTCACTTTCTTTTTTTTTTTTTTTGGAGTAATAGGAATTGAACTTTTGAAGCAATTGAGATTAAGAACCCTGCATACATAGAGAAATATTTCGAATGGATATGGTTGAACACATAATTTGTAACCAATATGGCTTCATCCCAAAGACAGTAATCAACATTGGAGGGAATAATCATGTAACAAGGGTTAGTCAGTTCAGCAAGGCCATTTTGTTGGGGTGTGTAAAGAATTCAGATTTTGTGTATAATGCCCTATACATTACAAAACTTCTCAAACTCATCAGACATATACTCTCCTCTCCTATCATTCTTTAACATCTTGTTTTTTCTACAGAATTGGTTTTCAACTTCTTATTTATGTTGAGCAAATTTTGAAAGGGCTTCTTACTTCGATCATAAGAAGTAAACAACAGTATATATATTAACTAAAAATTGTTTATAGAATTACTACTTATGTGGGACATTAGTATCTTTGAATACCAAATATCTCAGTCCAAATATACTATGAGATTTTAGTACCTATAAATACAAATATCCCATGTAGGTAGTATTCCTAAAATCAGTCTTCAAAAATATTGGCGCTTATAGTTGCTTAATGAGATATTTGTGTTCCAAAGCACCAGTATACATAAAGTGAGGGTTTTTTCTTTTTTGAGAGAGCAGTAGGGAAAGGATCATCTGCTCATGAAAAGCATAAAACTTAAGAAGTCATGTTGTGACATCTACCACTCTAACCACCTATGTCTTGAGTCTTAAAATGCCAATATCTTATGAAATGTTGTGAAATGTCACACTCCCGTGAGACATTGGCACTAAAAATAACTATACCTCACAAGGCAACTTAGTGAGATTGGTTTTGAAAATACCAAATTTATAGTACTTTGCTTGGTGAGATATCTGTACCCAAAAATACCAATATCTCATAGTGCATTGAAAGAGATGGACACCTGTCATGAAAATAAGAAAGGATCCTAATTCTATAGAACGTAATAGCTAAACATACTATATTTAAGGTATATTTAAGTGTAGAGAGAGTGTGAAAGAGAGAGAGTATGCATTTTCTTAAGAATGAAAATTTTAGGAAGCCAATTAAAATAGCTACGTGGCTTGATTGATGTTTCCTAACCTAGCCTTTCTCCCCAAAGTTTTAGAGAAAGAGATAGGTACGTAGAGTTAATATAGTGAGAGAGTATTTGTCCAAATCTTTAGGAAGAGATTGGCACGTGAAAATAAGATGGGATCCTAAAAATATTAAAAACAATCCACATTTGTTTTGACGAATGGAAACAACCCATATCACAATATCATTTTTTTTTATCTCTTCTTGATATACTTAAATGGAAAAATATTAGAAAACATATTTAAAAAGCTTTTTCCAGGTGTAGCCTATATCTTCCTTGATATAATGGCAATAGAAACCATTACATTTTCCATTAAATGTGAGAGAAGCGTGTAATAGAGATAAAGATAGAGATGGGGAGAGATTTTAGAAGGAGAAATATGAAGAGAAAATTGTGGAGATAAAGAGAACAAATTTAAAAAAAGAAAGAAATAGAAAGTAAATCTCCAATATTATCAAAAAGATTTTGTTATGGAGAGAATACAAATAAAGATGGAGATAGAGAGAGATTTAAGAGAGAGAGAGAGAGAGTTTCATCACCAAGAGAGAGAGACGTGCATAGATCCTCCAATTTTTTCTAGAACTTTGCAGTAGAGGTACTCTTCGCTGAATATTCTCTATCTTTGCATTCTTTGCTGAATAATCTCTTTGCAGTAGAGTTTTTTTTTTTTAGTATTTCCTATAATCAGATATGTATGGCATAGAGATTTTCTCGAATATTTTTTAGAACCAGGTACATGTTGCAGTAGAGGTTTTGTTTTTGTTGAATAGTCTCTTTGCAGTAGAGGTTATTTGAATTTATTTAAGGCTTAAGCGTGCATACCTTAAAGTCAATGTTTTTACTTTTCTGTCTTTAGATTATTTTCCCTCAATTCTCAGGAGGTACACTTTTTTTTTAAAAAAAAAAAAAATTTCATAGAATTTTATACAAGCCATATGACTTGATGAGTTCTATGGTTTATATACATGATTAAGGGCCTATGTAGATTGTTTAATTTCATTTTTCTCATATATTGTTGATCATTGTTTGAGTTTTAACGCTTGCACTTTGTATGATTAGTGCATTGAAAAATGTTTTTCATAATTTTTTTAAATATTTATTATTCTTTATCCTTTAATAGAGTAGAATGGCGGACTAGAATTCATGTAGTCAACCCCAATTAAATTGGAAAAAAGCTATGATAATGATGATTTTTATTATTCCTTATGTATGTCATATTAATAACGCCGTAGGTGCATGGTTCTTTATTTTCCTATTTTTGTGGAATTATTTAGTGAAAATAAACATCCAGCAAAAATAGAAAAAGAGAAAAGTAAAAAGGATTAATGTCTTTTAATTAATTGTTTCTTCAATAAATCTAACAATGCATATCTTTGCTACTTCCGTTATTTTTGAGTTTTTGATTTTTCATGATTTTATGGTTCATGATCGTTTATTGTCATATCAATATATTTTTACGTGGTATATTTGTGATTGGTTGTGTGAATGTACATTGCATTTACATATTCTCTACATTATATATTTACGCAATTATTTACGTGATAGCTTTATTCATTTTTTATGTGCAACTCATTTATGCAACCCACATAATTTCACTAGATTTATTCATTTTTAATATTTTTTAGAAAGTGAGTACACAATTTTAGAGAGATAAATAATGATAAGCTTTGATGATAGGCATGAATACATTCAAGAGATACGCCCAAATTTTGCACATGTGACCTCTTGAATATAGAGGTCGACCTCAAAGATGAAAATTTTCAAATTGCATGTTTTATAAAAATAGATGATATTTTGAACCCTTTTATTATGGAGATGGAATTTTTTTGTAAAAATTATGGGAATACCACCCACCCGTGGCGTTTTTTATTTTTTCAAAATTGCCCATCTTTCCAATGTTTCCAACCTAGTGTAATGCATAAAATTTTATTTTTCTCTTACTCAAGCTTGTTTGATATTTGATGTTCAAAGAGATCTATTAATCAAAATTTGATTAATCATGAATCACCTCTTAGATAATAAGAAAAGTTTAACTACAATAATATTGAGAAGTTGTTATAATTAAAAAGAAAAATTAAACAAATTTTATTATTTGTTACAATAGTTTTGAAAACAAGTGATACAACTTTCAAACGGTTTGGTATTTAATAAATACTTCAATCTTTATATTATAAAAGCTATTATGTGCATGCATGTGCATGACATTTAGAAGTATAAGAATTCAACAAAAAATAAAATTCTTTTAACTTGATTTTATAACTTGATATTATAATAAAAAAGAAAGCATGCATATATGTGTATGTGTGCATAAATTTGTTGAAGAAACTCTACTGTAAGTCACTGGGCTCACATGAACATATATGCTCATATGAGTTAGTGAGCTAATCTCAGCATTTTCATATATATATACAAAAGTAGAGGAACCCTAGACCCTTGCCCTAAGTCTTTAAATACAATTGCATTTCCCTCTTACCATCACTCTAAGGCTGGCTAGGTTTCATAAGAATATCATACTCTAAGGCTCATGTCTTATGGCATCCAAGATATCACCAACATTTTCTTAGGTTTCATAAGGGTATCCTAAGGCTCATGGCATCCAAGATTTCAATGGTATAGGCAGTATGCCCTTGGTTTGTTCCTCTCTCTCTCTACTTGTCCTTGTGGATGCGCTTGGTTTGTTCCTCTCTCTTTTTTCGACACACATACATACGTGTGTAGACAAATACAGACACATTTGTTTTCTTGTCTAGTGTATACACATACTCTCTTTTTATTTATCGAGCCACAATTAATGCATATCATTGATTGATGGCTCACCTGCCGCCATTCCATCAAAATCAAAGAGATAAATTATATGCTCTTTTGGGGATACATAAAAAGCTAGGTCCATTGAATTTACAGAAAAGAGCTGAATTTAAGAAAAGAGCTCTTAACGTATATATTATGTGCATAAGGGTAGAGACACAAAGTGAAAACAATGGAAGTAGAAAGATGCTTGAGGATTGTACGTACTTAAGGTCATGAAAAATAAGCCAGACTGACTGTGGTGCCCAATGCAATGGGCTGCACAAATCCCCACTTTATTAGGGTCAGACCAAAAGTGATTGAGTATTTCATGAATTAAAAAATTGTGGGTAAAAATAATGGTACGCCGGGAATCTAGAAGCAAGGAGGAGGAGGATTAGGTTGAGAGTGAGAGAGAGTTTTCAGTCATGGTAGCAGATGAGCATGACAACACATCTCCTGATGATGTAGAGCCTGGCCCTCTGCTCTCTCAAAACTCCTCCCCTGCTCGACCACCTTCTCTTTGGCATCTGATGAGCCTCCATCTTCATAACACTTCACTCTTTCTCTCTCTAAAAACTAGAGAAATAGACTTCTTTCTCCTCCTCCAATGGCTTCTGATTTCGTGGTTCTTAGCCTTGAAATGGGGTTCAATTTAAAGGGTTATATAGAGAGAGTGGGAGGACATGGAAGAGGCAGTGGTCGAGTAAAGCGCAGGCAAGAGGAGCGTCTCTACCACTAACACACTCGTCAATCAGAGAGAGAGAGAGAGAGAGAGAGGAAGAAGAAGACAAGGGAGAGCTGGCTCTGGCCTCCTCTACATCCCGCAACTGTACCCACCCTGCTTCCCACTATACACGTACAGAAAGAACCCAATACTCAGTCATCTTTGATAGATGATAGGAGCCTCAACACATATAGAGAGAGAAGGGGAGCACAACCAACCACGGTTTCTTTTGCTGGGTGATCCTAGAACCAAGTAATCGTCTGGAGAGAGAGATACTGTGTTTTATGACGTGGAGTGGTGAGTGAATAGGTGTGGCAATGGCGGGACACGGACCCGATCCGTCGGGTCTAAAAGTTGGATCCATGCCTCTACCCATCCGGTCTTGGATCTGTCCAATCAATCAGGTCCACCTTCATTATGAGTTTTCCATTTTTTTACTATCATATACCTATATTTTTAGCGATAAGTTCACAATCACCGATCATTAAATTTCAAGCCGTCTGATTTGTTGTTAAAGATAACTACGAGCTCCTGTTGTATACGATCGTTAATACACTTAAATGAATAGAGCTTAAAACATTTTATTTCCAACAGTTTACTAGTACAAGTCCGGTCCAACCGGATGGTATTCGGATCCAAGTTTTGGACGTGGAACTGACCCACTAGGTCTAAATATTTAACCCATACCCAGACACAAGTTAGGACCTGAGTCGGGTCCAAGTCCATTGCCACCCTAAAGACGAAATGTCAGGAGGATATAATAGTAAAATAATAAGTGAGGGAGCACCGCCAAGAGGTAGGCGACATTGCCCAAGTCTTATTGCTCGGTGGGAAGGCAATGGGTCCTTGTGCATGGACCTAAGATATCATGTACTCTTTTTTTTTTTGGTTGAGCCAGCGGGAAGAGGGCCCCTATTATTGTTCTTTTTTAACCTCTTTGGGACGGTAATTGATTTCCAAAAAAGCGCGGCCATTACCTTTTGGATACAGGAGACAACGTTACAAATTGTCAAGAGCTGATCAATTACGTCGAGTTTTTTTTTTTTCCTTTTTTTTTATTCAATTAAGCTCGAGTTCTTCTTTCTTTTTTTTTCAATTAAACTCAAGTTCTTCTTTCTTTCTTTTTTGTTTTTTTGATAAGTAAAAGTGACAAGTCAATGGAGATTTGAACTTCTACCCTTTCGTGAGAATTGAATCAGAGATCTCATAAAAAAGTGGTGAAGTCAATGGGGATTTGAGCCTACCCATTCGTAAAAATTGAGTCAGAGATCTTGCCATAAAACTCGACAATACTATCGCCATTCTCAAAAGGATAATACCAGTTCTTTTTCTTAAATATTAAGCAATTAAATGGGAGAGAGGAATAACTACATGCTTCTAGAGAGAGACAGGGTGTATGTTTCTAGAGAGAGGGGTAAAGGTGTGAGGAACATGCTTCTTTTTAGAGAGAGCTTGTTTAAATTAGAGATATTGAGAGTGAGATTGTTTTGAAGATGAGAGAGAGAGAGATTGTTTTGATGAGAGAGAGAGGTGGGGGACAGCGAAGATGTGAGGGATTGATGATAAGGTAGGGGCTGTACGTCGCATAAAAAGTTAGCAGATCCTCTCACCATTTTCCACATCTATCAAACAAAACCGGGTGTGGGATGCCGCTCTCTCTCTACGCTGACACCGGTTCTCTCTCAAGTGGAGCGATAGAAGCATCTAGCAAAGCGCAATCTCTCTTCTTAAAATTAACACTCTCTCTCTCTCTCTCTGATTTCAGTTTATACATTTATAGAGTAATGAAGCATCTAGCAAAGCGCAATTTCTCTTCTCAAATTGCAGTTTCTCTCTCTCGCACACACAGTGATCTTCTCTTCTCAAATTGCAGTTTCTCTCTCTCACACAAAGTGATCGTAGAATCAACAAGCAAAGCTCACTCTCTGTCCTCAATTAGCAGTTATTTCCAATTTGTCTCCGTCCTTTTCATGCTTACAAAGTAAAACATGGAAATGTAAAAAATATATTTTTCTTTATTTTTCTTATCAGAGCAAACCAACCATTCACTCTTTGCTTAAAGAGGGGTGTCCTTACAAAATGCTTCTCTATTTGCCCATTCTTTCCTCTTGTATAATTATCATTACAAACGAATCTTCAATTTACAACGATACAATCTTGCTCATGTACGCATGTTTCTCGTATTGAATCGTCAAAAACCCATGTGATGTCTGAAAATGACCAAAGAAGAGCCCATTAAGTAGGTAAGGTCTGCAGTAAATGGAGTGCTCGAGTCCATTGAGGCCTCTCTGATAAAACTATCCTTCGCAGTACCGGAACTGACCCAGCAGCCATTATGGCAGCATGGTTCTCACTGTCCATGCTCAAGTTATACAAGATGGCCAAGCCAGCATTTCGAGCCCTCTCACTACCTTGATCAATTAGCTTGACCAATGGGAATATACCCCCACGAGCAGCAACCTGCCTTGCATAGTCTGCCACTCCTCGAGAGATTATCTGGTTGAGTTCCACCACAGCCGCCTCTTGCAGTTCCGAGGAGAAAGAACTCCTCATCTCTTCAACTAATCTAGGGATCGTCTCGTGAAGGGTGACCTGTCAATATAGATGGTACACGTATGAGCATCATTGTTATCACTGTGTTTTGTAAATACAGGAGCATTATAATCTTCAAGTACAGATGAGTGGGTTGTACATGTAACATAATGGGAAGAAACCAACAACAACGAGAAATAAACAAGCAAACAAACAAATAACAACACAATAATGTTCATTTAACTTCAATTCCTTCTGAGATCTCAATTTCTGAGATACAAAGGTGTATATATATATATGTGTGTGTATGTGTGTGTGTGTGCGCATGTGCATGCGTGTGGAAGCCTCCAGGGGGTTATAATAATCTGACAGAGAGCGATTAAGAGTGTGGAACCCACCACAGCAGGGCATCACAAGAATGGCGGCTCCCATCATTTCATCAGGATGTTCATGAGCCCAATGAGTTATCCATTGAATTATATAGTATGTTTATGAATTGATCTTACCTCCTATGGTTTAGAAATAGAAAGAATAGAGAGAGAGAGAGTACCTCCATGTCAATGGGGCAATCGAGATTCCCACTGGGCCCAGCCAATGTTTCAAGCTTTATAAGACATGCTGCAACCCAGTCTTTTGCGCGAAGAGGGATGTTAGATTTGAGTACTCGACAAAGAATGTGAAAGAAGTGTGTGGAATCGATGGCTTGGCAGCATTCTTCAAAGGCCAATAACCTTGTCAAAAGTCGTGAGGCTGCACTAACAGCCAGCCCAACTTCTTCGGCTTCTATGGCATCCAACTCTCGCTGAATCACTTCATTCTCTTCATTTTCTGACCGTAAAAAAATAGTGTTCTTTGTAAAGAGAGCCATGATAGATAATTGATGAGATTGATCGTGCAACAAAATAGGAAGGTAGAAATGCAATGTAAAGCATGTACTTATACTGCATTTGGTAAGGAGTTCCATGCAATGGAGATTCAATATGTTTAAGAATGTGTTGGTTGTTAATAGACCACAGCTTGCCTACCTTTACAATTTGGCAGGGATAGGAAACACTGTTCCCAGCCTGTGTTTTACAGTAGGAAAGAGATCTCATGCCGTCTTTTCTGCTGCACTATTGATGATGATGTGCTCCACTGAGAATGTAAGAGAAGGGAATTGACCCCACTAGCAAAGGAAGCCTCATGGCATATCCTATTATGGTTAACAAAAGAGAGTTTGTGGTTGATGGATGGCTAAGGAAATGAAATTGGGGGAAACTTTGATGAATCTTGAAGTCCAAAGCCTTAATTAGTTTTTTTCTTGGGGTAAATAATCCAAAGCCTTAATTAGTTGATGAAAGCTAAATGAAGTTTCTTGTCCATAAGCAAACAAGAACATCAAGTATGATATATAAAGAAGATAGTTTCCGCTTCTCTCTGAATAGATATGCATATTTTGCTCTAGTCACCTGTAGTCCGCAATCTAAACCAAGTTATGGTTGTGGTCACTCTTAAAACAATATTGAGAATGAGTAGACTATCTAGGTTGGTGCTTCATGCTACATACTTGTTTAGGCATTTATGTTTTTGTATGTGTAAGAGGATCTGAGAGCATCCTTATAGGAAAAGTATGAAACCAAGTCAAAACAAACAAATGATGCAAGAGGCATATAAGAAATGACATGCCATGCAACTATGTTGCAATTTACTTGAGGCAAATACTCAGACTTCAGATTTAGCTGAATAACACTCAACGAGACAACTCTACGTACATAATTCACTAAAATGCCACTACATAACATCACAATTTTGGAGAATTCCTTCTTTCCTTTATATCATATTAATGTACTAACACAATGAGGGACCAATATAGATCCATTACACTCAAGGATAGACCCCTATAATGGAAAAACAGACCCAGTAAACCAATGCCAAGCACAATGGAGAATGCATTTCAGTCTAATAAACTGTGGCATATGGTATTCAACCACTCTATCCATTGTCCCTTGCAGCAGGTAATGGCTGCATATTAACAACTCTGGGGCTTACAGGATGTAAGCCTGGGCAAAATTAATCTCTAACTACAAGTCATAGTAATTGGAGTATGTAATACTTTATACAACAAGATATGTATATCCCACATACCATCTTTGCATTTTAGTCGAAAACAATGTTCCAGCCCAGAAGCAACTCCCTCTCCAGTGATTGCAGTTGCATAATGTTCATTAATTGCTATGTTCTCAAGAATACAAGCAGCTTTCTGTTGCAAGGCTGGAGTTGATGACTTCATAGTTTCAATAATGTGAGGAATAACACCAGATTTTAAAATCTTTTCCCTACAAAATAGCAACCAAGTCTGCAAATAAAATTCAAAAGGATAGAATAAAAATTTATTAACCAAAATACTTCTACCAAGTCTGCAAATAAACACATTCTCTTATCCTCATCAAATCCAAAGCATACATTCAACAAATATGACATTAAAAATCTTGGACTCAAATGAGTTTTATTTTTGAACTACAGTTTGGTCGAAGTGTATGCCAAACATAAGGAAGCACCCCTATGTACATATGGGAATTAACTTTTCATCAAGTTTCATTTTGTATATAGTTTTCACAATATTTTATGATATTTCCTTATTTTTTAATTTTCTTATTTTGTTGAATAAGCAGGACTTGGCAAGTTCAGTATGGACTGTCCAAGCTGTCTCGCCACAGCACTCGCTGAGTCCTGGAGTGAGTCCTGGTTTTAAAACATTTCTTGGCAAGTTCAGTATGGACTGCCCAAGCTGTCTCACCACAGCACTCGCTGAGTCCCAGAGTGAGTCCTGGTTTAAAACATTTCTTTGTAGCAACAGCCAAACTCTTTTTTTTTTTTTGTTCTGATGATGATGAGATAAAGGCCCAGGGTCTCTTTTTCTTTTCTTCTTTTTTTTTTTGGTATTAAAGACCGAAATTCTACTTAATGATATTCTTACTTATGCATGGGCAGAGAGCCATTTTTCATTAGAGAAAATGTATTTTCTTTGCCCCCAGAATTCGATGGAATATCCATCTGCCTAAAGGAAGAGGGGGAGGGGAAATCCAACCACTCTCTCTTGCTTCTTCTAGCTTCAATCTCTCTGAAATATTGTTTATAGCATTATTTATAGATGTACATTTATCAGTACAAAGCTCAAATCTCTTAGAGAGTAATTGTTATTTAAAAAAATAGATTATAAACCATATTTAAATTTTAAAAAAAAAAGGTACTTTCAGCCCCCACGGGACTATGCTAACATCTTAGTTTTTGTAGAACCATATTTCTTTGATATAGCATGAGAGAAAATATTAGCACATGATAATAACATATGAATAGGATAAACATATGGAAAATTTGGTTGTGTTTTTTTATTTTCGACTCTCATATGACTAAAATAACGGTGTTCAATTTTCTTGGGAATCCCATGCCAGAAGTGCTACACTAAAATAAGTATGTTCAATTAATGATGTTTGTCTTAGGAATCCTGTGTGATTCACGGGTAACTTATCTCTTACTTTTTGTCTAGGATATATATTATATTTGTAGGTTGCAAGTCAGAAGTGCAGCAGAAGGCGGAGTGCTTAATATCTTTAACGCCAAAATAAAATGTCATGGACTCAAAACCCATGAACGAAAAGGAAAAGAACTTGTCCCCCCTTTATTGGGATACGGTGCATCTATTGTTGAGACAAATCTATTTACCGTGTTGATACAAAGTGCCCACAACAAATATTTCCTGACAAGTACAGGGCGCACGTCAGTCCTGTGTCAAAGTGTCTTGACACTCGACAAGTGATACAAAAGAAAACCCGAAGTGTCAGGGTAACACTGCCGTTATCTATCCAAGGAGGGCGAATTACAACTAGTTTATCAACTTAAGTTTGGAAAGTAATCATAATATTCTATAGAGGTCACCATTGTTTGATGAAATATAACATTCATGGGCAACAGAAAATTAATATTTTATTGGGATCAGCACTGTTTGATGATAATGGCGATGGAGAGATAGGGAGCCCACCTAAATTAGGCACAAGCTCAATGGTGAGTCCCGCTAGTCCATCTGTCCAACTTGTCAATAGATAATAATGACCCAAAGGCCTATTGTTTGTCTCATAGTCCCTTGGAAAGAGTATTCTTCAACTTAGAATTTACAGCACATGCCTATGAAGCTTCTAAGTTCATCAGTAGGAAGTCCAAGAATGTTTCTATAAGTGGTTAACTAGGAAATGACAATAAAAACAATTTTCTTACATACAATTCACTTGATCAGCATACTTGCTATTTCAAAGTCTGTGGACTTAATCCTAAACTCTACAAGGATTGGGAACAAACAATAATGCCAAGCTTTGCTAAGACTCAAAAATACAAACCTAGTGGTGGTTTCTTTCAATTCTGATGGTTCACTTAAAGCTCCTTCTAGTCCAGCTATGAACTCAGAACTTTGGTCCAGAGAACCTTGAATCTGAAAGAGTTAACCAATTTACGATCACAAAATGCACTTAATAAACACCAAAAAAGACAGAAATCTATAAACATTTCACTCACTGTATTCATCATTTCTTCATCAGGATTGGAAATCCAAGAGAGTATGCTCATAGCCTGCATTTGCAATTACATTTCCTCTCAAGTCAGCACAAATTGAAAAGTACGACAATCATGCCAACAATACACAGCCCAATTCTGAGGGAGAACCACAGTGGATTAAAACCTTCTCAATAAGACTTTGCGATGTATTTACGTCCTTTAAAATATCCAACAGAGGATCCACAACACCATGTGATTCAATTATCCGGGAAACATTATAACTGTTCCACAACCAAAGACAGCATAGCGTGAGCAATAAGTTATAGAGATTATTGTCAGAGACCAATAGTGCATTTCAAAAAGGGTTTTAATGCAGTAAAAGCCCAATATGGTTAAGAATGTGTTGGTGGTCAATGGACCACAATTTCCCAGCAACCTTTTACAGATGGGCAGTATTGTAAACACCAATCCCATCCTGTGCTTTACAATACAAAAGAAAAAAGCTTATGAGGTATTCTCTTTTCTACTTATACTATTTACAACAAAGTGCAGGGTTAATTGAATAAAAGGGGGAAATTGGCAAATGAAGCCTAATAAATTTTTGCACTAATCTATTACAGATTAAATGAAATCAGAATACAATCACACTTTCAAACACTACTAATGTGCACAATATATAAAAGGTAATTAATCCAAACCACATGATTTTAAAAAAAAACAGGGGAAACTATAAAAATTAATGGACCATATAAAACTGTCATACATTGGGGTCATCACTGTCCAATGAAACGATGAACGTAACCCCAATGGTAGGTCCCACACTCTTTCATAACCATCCATCAATTCATAGGCAATGGCCACATCAAGGGAGTATGGTTTTCCATAATCCTATATCTCCCCCAAACAAATATTATTTTGTATTACCTAATATATTCAAAAGAACAAACATTACCTGATAGAGAGCCTATCCAATGCATGAGCTGAAGCAAATCTAACAGCATCATTATCATGAGCTAGCAAGCATACCAAGCGTTTTATTGCTCCTGCTTCTTTGAACAAAAGCCTAATGTGCTCATTGATACAAGAAACAGCAATTGAGTGTGCAGCTTTTTCGATAACTGACACATCTTCAAGCCCAAGTATCAAAACCAAGCGAGCAACCCCATCCCTCCATGGCAAAAGAGTGAATCGCGGATGTGGAGCTGCTCCAGGATCAAGTTTTATTCCCTCTTCCATTTCTATAGCACCAATTCGTGCAAGGAATTGCTGCTGGGACCGCCCCACTATAGCATCCACCTTTCCTTCTTCTAAATTGATGTTTTTATCTTTAATATTGAGACCCAATAAAAGTTCCCCCGCACCATATTTGGAAGGGGTTGAAGGATCCCTTTTGATCTCGGTTCCATCTGGTAAAGTAGGCCAAGAATGAGAAGGAGAACTAAAGGACTTATAGGCATCTGCCCCAACAATTGGGACAAGGACAAATCCTTCTTCTACAATAAGTATTCTGTAGTATTCATCGTTAGCCAGTTCCAGCAATACATTCCTTGCTTCCTTTTTAATGGTCTTTGATTCTTCTTCTTTGTTTTTTAAGATCTCTGCCTGCAAATAACACCGGCATCAACAAACTTCATGGAAAAAACATATTAAAAAGGAGAACTATTACAAGTATACAATGGAATTTAATATTAATGAAATAATTCAATTATGAAGCAAAAACAATAATATCTCTTTCTGGTAAAGAGAAACAATTATTTGAATCACTTGCGTTGAAATATAAGAAACAGAAGTTTATAGCCAGAAATGTTTTGAGGACTCATGACTTAATTGGTAAAACTAAAAACAATATGTAGTCATGCACTCATTTTTCTGTTCATGCCCCAAAGCTCCAGAGCCATTAGATCCAAGGTTGGAGCTACATGCCCTTTTATAAGGCTTAAACATGAGAATATTTAGTCCATGGTCCTCTACCATGTGAAACCCAACAACTATGTTGCTGTCTTAGCTGCAACACAATGATTTCATTGACCATTGATTCAAAATTTCATAGCCATCTATTAAGTTCACTAAAAGTTATAAAAAATATGAAGCTCAAAGGAGAAACACAATAGAGATAGCTCCACAATATTCAATTCACAGGTCTGTAAGTGCTCTACTAGATAAACCCGCTGCCAATGTCCATAAACTGATATGCAGGGACGAAATTGAGAATAGTGAAAATAAATGTTATTTCATCACTTGATGGTCAAGCAAATGACCAGGGTCCTCTCAAGTAAGCATCATATTCATCTGCTAGAGAGGTAATATGAACTTGCGTATGTCAATGGGAGCTAGTTCTCCTAGCTATGAAGACTAGAAGGACAACAATATCATAATTAATTCATGGCTTTTAAATTCTACGGTGCTTGATAACAAATAGAAATATCATGTTTTCTTTTTCTTCTTCTTTTTTTTTCTTTTTTTTTGAAAAACAGAGATATCGGGTTATTAACAACTGAGAGTTTTACAGCAATATTATCTCAAGAGTCGTTTCCATTTATTTTCAAGAAAAATAATATCCGTAAGCTCTTCTCTATTGGGAAACCAAAATTTAACATTTACATTATTATATTATTTTTTAGAAAACAAAATTTTTATTTTAGTTGAAAACAAATATGTTGGTAAAGATATGATACCAAAATAAAAGTATGATAATTACATTGCTTGTTTTGATTGTAAAATAGAATTGAAAAGTTCAACATATGAAGCAAGTGTCACCATCACTGGTTGCTGTGAAAGGCAAATTTTATTATTAAACTAAAATGTCACTTTACCCATATCACCTTTTAGATTAAGTTATATCAAAATGGAAAAGTATGCATTTAACACAAGTTACTTAACTTACCAAAATAACTCTGGCATGGCAAGCCCTAAGTCCAGATGAGAAAGGATGAGGGTTGTGTTAGGTTGGCAGCCAGTGAAAACTTTTGCCACGTCCTTATCATGTATGTTGACCCAATGTTATATGCTCGTGCTAGGGTATTCCCTATAAGCGATGCGCTATGGTCTAACTAAAGGTATAGCCCTTGATAGAGCAGAATGGCAGAACATGATTCATGTGGCTGACCCCAAATAGTTGAGATAATGCTCGGAGGAGGATGACGATGATGATGATGACCAAACTTACCAAAATTTTAGCAAGTATTTCTTTGATAGGAAAATTTTAAATGTTCCTAGAAGAGCACTAAGTTGATGTTCCCCCACCTCAAAAACCATTTTTGAGTAGGTGAGGGACAGGAAGAAATTCCAAATCAGTTTCCTCCAATCCAAAACGATCTTCTCAAAAAAGAATATTATGAGCTCCAAAAATGATGCAAATTTTTTGCCTCTCAGAATCAGATGTATGAGTCCATTTGAATGGACACTAGATCTATGGAATTTGGAGCGGTTATGGAGCTGCAA
Source organism: Amborella trichopoda (assembly GCF_054954075.1). Taxonomy (NCBI): domain Eukaryota; kingdom Viridiplantae; phylum Streptophyta; class Magnoliopsida; order Amborellales; family Amborellaceae; genus Amborella; species Amborella trichopoda. The sequence goes on from NC_142348.1 coordinate 5,309,216, forward strand.
ATCAATTCTTACTTTAGAGGAGCCACTTCAAAACTATCTCCTCCAAAAAAAATCCAAATCAATATAGAAGTTATCTTTTAATGTTCCTGCAGAACATGAACATCAAAAGTTCACCCTTGTTGGGATTTCCAAACTGAAAGGACAAATCCCCTTCTTAATTGCATCCCCTATATTATCTCCATGGTTTTCGCAAATGAAAATAACAAGCTTCTGAGGGCCATGGTAACTTCAAACTATTGGGACTTATATCAAAATCTTATTGGGTGTGCACATTATCGCATGAAAAATCTGGTACAATCATGATAGGGTTAATGTTTATTATTAACAACTTGGAGGAATCTTCTCCATAGGTGCCAAGCATACCAGGAACTGCTAATCATCACAGTGCAAGACATTCAACAACTTGGCTTTACATGATTAAAAACAATGATGAAATCTTCCAAAACTTGAAAAAGCTTCAAAATCATCATCATCATTCAAGCCTTATCCCAATTATTTGGGGTTGGCTTAGGGTTCATGATAAGATGTGGCTAGATTTTATGCGCTGCCTATCTAACACGACCCACATCCTTTACCCAGGCTATGGATGGGTTAAGAGAAAGCTTAAGGTCCTCACCCTTATTAGACCTTTCCTAAAGCTTCAAAAAACAATTGAGAAATCCAATTGTCAATAAATATATGAATCCATGATGATCCCATAAAGGAGGAATTGGCAATTACATGAAGCAGTCACTTAGATAGAGGCAAATCAACTATAAGATTTTTTAACTATTTCTGTCCTGATGACCGCCTATATGGTCCAAGGAAATGCAGATCCATGTTCTTTACAGGAAGCAAGCGAGGACTCAAGGGTGGGTATTTGCATTGAGGCAGGAAAATTCTCCATACCTTGTATTATAACCTGACTCAATGGCTTATGAAAGAGCATTCCGCCTTGGAGACTAGCATGCATTTTCTCTGAGATGTTGAACTTTTCTAATGGAATAGAGTAATAAAATAAATGTACTAAAGGGCATTCATGCCATATGGGAAGCAAATTCAGTGGGGAAGGTTTAGGCCAAGTTTGAATGGATTATTTCTACACAATTAAGCTCTTTTTATTACATAAAAGAGGAGGGAGAATTTTTTTTTGTGGGCCATTTGGGTCATTTTGTTCCATGAAAAGGGAATATTCTAACACCCCAAATTAGAAGAAAAAAAAAAAAAACTTGTCCTATGCCCTAGAAACACCCAAAATTTTTAAAAATCAAGAAAATTTCAAGAAATTAATAGAATCATTCAAAACCTTACCATATCTTATTGCAATCAATTTTAGGGTCTAAATGAGGTTCTTAGAAGACTTTTAGGGTGATTTTGAGCTTGCTAGACAACCAAAAAATTGAAGATAAAACGTCCAAAACAGTGAATAATTAAAGTATCTCCTCTTTTTTTCATTTGTATCGCATCTATTGTATAACATCATTTTATATTGGTCATTTAGTCTCATTGGAGATTTGGAGTCTATGAGTACAACAGTACAAATTATGCATTACAGATATGGTTTATGAACTACGGAAACTAAATCACTAATACGCTATGTACTAGGGTTTCTTTTTTTTGCCCCCACTATTTTAGCTATTCAAAGAAGCAAATTTTTAGTGATTTGAACGTGTTTCAACATTCACATGCATATATTTATATAAAAAGTTACCAAGATTAAATATAAATGCATAAATATACATATTTAACAAAATATATATAGGAATATACCAAACGAACATATATGCATATATGTGTATATCTCACATCTCTGGGCGCTTGAGGGTCCAGGCGGCTGCCTAAGCGCTGGGCACCCCAGACCCCCCCCCTCCCCCCAACAGCGTTTTTTAAAACCTTGAGTACAATTATCTATAACCTATTTGCTATTATTATGTATATGTGATGGACAATCATACAATATGCAATCCAACAATCCCTTTTCCAATTGGAGAGAAAGATGTCACCATTATACAGTGAGTAGGTCCCTTCACAGGAGAGCTCCACCTGAACTTGATTATTCATGAAGTGTGCCACTAGCATTTTTGTTTTTTTTGAAGAAATGTGCAACTAGAAATTTCTTAACAGTGCAATGAGAAATCTATTAATGCATGATTTGTTTTTTGACAAGTTTTTAAAAGCAATAGTTATGGATTTATACCCGTGAAGAAAAGTATTTATGATTAAGCACTCACCAGCTTGGGAATGACACCAGCCTCTACCATAATTTCATGACTAGATGGACTTAGGGCTAGATTTGCTAATACACCTCCTGCTGCCTCCCTAACTTTGATATCCTCGTCACCAAGAAACCTAACAAGTTTTGGAAGAAGAAAATCAACTTTTGCCATCTTCACCCTGATCTTCTCATCAACAGATAAATTCCATAAAGTGCATACACATTGTTCCTTAACCTGCACCAAATAACCAATATGGCAACAATATGTAACGAACATCATATAATAAACAGTCAATGCACCATTTTTTATCAACAGCCAATATATTAAAATTGACAAAATTGGAACGCCCAATATTCCATGGCTCATGAATACCTCTCCAGGAAGATTGGGCCTACTAAGGAGACCATTTATTTCTTCTATTGCTCCTGCTTCTGCAACTGAAGCTCTGTATATATTGACAGAAGATATGGTTCTTAAAAGTCCTGCTGCTGCTTCACTCACAGAGCCATGATCAGATTTCAGAAGGATAATCGTGAGGTTAACGCAACCAGGGAATTTCACAATCTCATCAATGCTCTCCTTTCCCCCTTGTGAATATCTCCACAAAGCATTAATGGCCTGTTCTCTATCTAGAGGATCATTGTCCATCCCAAGCATCCGAATAAATAAACCAACATAACCGTCCTCGACATTACCTTTCCTGCTCCTAAATGTATCTGTATCCTGAAATTCAAACAATAAATGGTATCATTTGTTGCCAATGGGAAGAAATGTGGCCAAACGGTGTTATTTATAAGAAGAAATGTGATTAAAAGATATAATTGAGGAATGAAAAGAATAATATCATGATACCAAAGTTTTCATTTCAAGTGATGGAGTTTTGTCACAGAAGTTCAGTAAACCTATTCAAGCCAAGAAGCCATTATAGATATTGGAAACATATTGACTACTTCATATCACAGTTATAGAGAATCCATGATAATACCATCTTGGTGAAGTACTCCCAATTACTACAATAAAAAAGATAGAATTCAGAGCCATTCGGATGAAGAAACCAATGGTTTTGTCTCTTAAACTCCAAGAGACAGAAATTGCAGGAACAATAATGGTTTCATAAGAATCAATTAACAAAACACCACAAAAATTTCACTTCACTAATCAAGGTTTAATTCAGGAAATAAAAGACCCCATGTTTTGAAGTATCTTGACACCTTCTTATCTGAACAATCATGAAACTAGAAGCTCTTTTCCTCAATCAATAAACTAACGAATCAATAAACCCACAAGCCATAGAACTACCAGAGAAGAGCTCACAGAAAACGGGGACATGAGGAAATAAAATCCAAAGTTAGAAGACCCAGAAAAACCAAAAATCGCAAGTAAATATATACGAATTAGGAGCACAGAGAAAATGAGGCAATGGAGGGAATTCGACTTCAAAGAGAGAGAAAAACCACAAAAAACAGAAAAACCCAAACATACAGACCAATGAAGAGCTCAAAGAAAATGCGTATGGAGCAAATAGAATCCAAATAGAGAAAATCAGAAAAGAAAGACAACCCAAATGATGGAATTTCACAAGTTACTCACTGAGGATAATGGAGGTTGAGAAGTCTCAGTAGTTCCTCCATCTCTAGCAAATTCATTAAAGTTCTGAGCAAAGATATATCCTTTTCTTTTCCCATGCCGCTGTTGGTGTACAGTGTCAGTAGAGAGCCGCTTCCTATAAGGAAAATGAGCTCTGGAAAGGACTGAGAAGCGTATCTGTGAGGAAGTAAGGTGAGGGTTAGGGTTTGGAAATGGTGGGTGGAAAGAATAAGTAAGATGAGTGTGGTGGTTGCAGAAGGGGGCCATTGCGGCGTTTGTTCAGTCCAAGCGTGGCTTCTCGATTTTTTTATTTTATGGAGGTCCATGTGTGGGCGAATATACTGCAAAAGTGCAATTTGTAATACACACGTCCTGTGTATGGGAGCTCCAAACGCTTCGAGGGTGCCAAAAGATACTAAGCTCCTGATGGAGTCTACTGTCCCTTTACTCCCTCAGGTTCCATGCATATATGTGTTTTCCCGTTGATGAGTTGGAACTTTGAGTAAATCAAACAACATTTCAGTAGGGGTGGCAGCAGGTCGGGTACAGGTCAAGTCTGGCTGAACCAGGACCCGAATAGCATTCGGATCTAAAATTTGGTCTCGTGCTCGAACCTATCGAGTCTCAGGTCTCGGGTCGGTCAGATCCATTGCCACCTTATGACTATGAGCTTCTTCTCTTTTTTTTGTCTTTTTTTTACCATTATATACCTTATGATTATGAGGATCTTTTTTTTTTGCTAATAATACTATAAATATAGCCAATGTTGTGTCAATAAGAACACCTAGCGTGCTTAAAGATACACAATTGTTATCATATATCCTATGACTACGCATATAGGTCGGGTCGGCTAGACCCAGATCCGGAATAGTATCCAGGTCCAAAATTTGAACCCAAGGTCAGGTATAACCGTTAGTTCCCCATTCTAGTCGGGTCCATTGCCACCCCTACATTTCAGTATGCGTTTGATCATCACATGTTATCCTAAATAGCCATTTTACATGGGGTCCCAAAGAAACGGCTTGGATGGGTCCACCTTTCGTCTTTTTTCCTCTCTTTTTTTAAAGCAAATGAGCGAGGTGGGGGACCTAACCGTCTTATTAATTTATTTAAAGTTCTTACAAAAAAGAACAACATACTAATAGTATGAGTGTGATCGAGATCAGTATATTGAGATGAATGAATGCGAGACAAAAAAGGATAGAATTGAAAATAAATATGTTATGAAGAACTTAGGTGCGGCTCCAATAAACGTTAAGATAAAATAAAGTAACTTAGGTAGACTGAGAGAAAGTAACTTAGGTAGATTGGCCACATGCAATGCAAACTGAATACTCCACCTTTTAAGAGGTGCAAGTTAGTTCAAGTTGAAGGCTAAAAAAAAAGTAGGGTAGGCCCAAAAGGATATAGTTGGAAATAGTGATAAAAGATATGAGGAATTATGGCCTCACGAGGGTATGGCCCTTGATATAGCACGATGGCAAAGTGTAACGAACCTCAAATAGTTGGAAAAATGCTATGATAATGATGATGACAAAAAATAAATCAAGGGGCCTTTAGAAAGATAATATTTGCAGCATCAGAAATTAAAAAACAAGCCAAAAAATTTGATGGGCAATAACCCCAAATTGTAGCCTACGAGCATCACATGCCATAGCTTGCTAATACATCAGCAACATGGTTTGTTTCTAAAAAAACATAATTCATGATCCAATGCACATTCTAAAGATAACAAAGGCAGTTATAATCACGAGTGCGAAAATGGCAAGAGGAACACTAGTTCCATATAAGGAGTTACAACTTGGAATCACTCTGAATCTCTATCTTAAGAACTTTAAGCTCTTTAACAAGCTGAATTCCTGATACCAAAGCCATATACTCATTCCAACGTAGTGCAAATACGCCTGCATGATCTAAAACTTCTAACTTACTTTATTTGTGACTTCAAGTATAGTCTTTATAAATTAATCCAAAAAAAATACTCTCTTGATGAGTTGCACATCGTACTTGATATCTTAAAAAAATTAAAACAATCTAGACATAATCCCAAACATTAGTTGATAAAATGCTAGGGCTTATTAACAAGAATGGTTGGGTTTGTAGTGGGTTTCCTCTTGAATGAGTTGGAGACCAACAACTAGTGCATTCTCTTAGGGGTTGTATAGCAAAAGACTCTTTATACTTTGTATAAGATAAAAAAGGCCATAATTACATCTAATCATCGGATACAGTATCTAACATCCTAAAGCACATTATAAAATTCAAAAAAGTTTCTTTTAGACTTAGAGCCCGACCAGTAGAATACACCTCCAGCTACCTGATTTCACATCTAAGGACTTAAAGAGTGATTGTATCCCTTTATGTGAAAGGTTAAATGGTCTTTTTATATGCTCTCTTTTTCTTAAATAATTAAAATGTACAGTTTTAAAAAGGAGTTTAAAATGAACTATTCTTCGGCTCAAATTTATTTTGTTTATTCATGGTTAATGTTGTCTAGGTGATAGACAAGCAAAATTTGGATTAAAAATACATCTCCTAAATGTATTTTGGAAGGTGGACTCACTGAATGATATGCATCCCCCAAACACCCCTAAACCTCATCCTTTTCTCATGCATGCTAAATATATTGAGCTTCTCTCTAGCCATCTCTTTTTTATGTTGGGATAATTCAATAGTCATTTTCGAACCTCAACATGATGTTGTAATTATCAAAACTTATAATCAATCCAGTTTTCTGGCATATGGTAAATCCCTTATTCCACTCTGACTTCAAAAGTCTTAAGAGCCAATACCTTAGCAAATTGACTCAATCAAGCCACAATGCACACGAGTGATTTAGCCATGGCTACTTTTCTCTCTCACCATTTTGCTCTTTTAATTTGTTCATGTTGAAAACAATAAAATTTTAAAAGAACGAAAAGGAAAGGGAAATTTATCAAATTACCCATGAGAAAATAACAATTTAACACTCTGCCCATATCTTTTTAATTTAATTTAAAAATACCCATAAAGTAACTCATGGTCTTCAGCGGGAATAGTTCCAAAAGGGTAAATTGTTAAAGGGTGCAGTTGGCATGTGGATGCATACGTAGGTGTAAAGGTAAGGTGCACCTTCAAATTTTATCATGGTACATAATTTTGACGTAAAATGTTCTTAGGATTATCTCAAAATCTATTTTTATACCGAATTATAAAATTTTAAATTTCAAAAATGGTTAAGATCAAGTAGATCTATAAATATACGAAAATCTTGAAACTTGCCTGTGTAGATAATATGTAAAATGCACTATTTCTAAGACTTAAAATCTTTTTATTTTTCATAGTCATACATCTCGATGTCGAGATGATCAATCAAAGGGTTTTTCAACATTAAAACTATCTTTTCCGATGATTTTTGAGGGGCATCCGTAGTTCTACATTATAAGGTTGCATCCTTATATAAACTTTTTTCATTGTTAAATAGTTCATCTTTTGTGGGTATTTTGATAAATTTCCCCACAAAATTTTTAAAAAATTATTTTGGAAGAATTTCATTTTGTTCTAGAGGATGAGTAGCACTTCAAATGGACCAATATGAACAGATGATAAAAATTTGAAATTGGACACACAATATCTTTGTTAGAATTGAGAACATGTAACCATTTACAGATACTTTTCCGAGCAATATAATAAGCTTCCTACTGCTTGTATTTGTCATAATTTGGAAGGAAATCACACGTTCTAACTTGTGTCTATGTTTCTCCCTGATATTCTGTCGAGCAACAAAAACTCAACTTGATTGCAACAAAGACTTAACTTTTTATTACTAGATGCTCCTCAAAGAAATATCATCCCTTACAAGCATAAAGGGCCAATTGAGCCTGAAAGCCTCCGATGCAACCTCGCAATTTGATTATCTCTTCCTCATTTGCAGCAATTTGGAGTAAGATACTATGATCATTAAAAAAAAGTTAGAAAAAATAATAACTACAAAATAATGGGAATAGAAATTACAATAAAAATCTAAATATGGTGACCACCGTATAAAAGGAAATCAATCCATTATATGATAAAACTTAGTGAATTAAATGAGTTCCGGCTTTGTTAAGGTCATGACTACATGAACTAGGAAACAACAGAAAGAGAAATTCCAGATGGGCATAGAAAATTCAGAGCAGCATTCAAAGAGGCCATGCTTCATATTCATGCTTAATGTGGTACACTAAATCTTCTTGTAGTCAAATCTATCATGCAAAAATTTATAGTAGCATTATTAAATGTCAGACATCATTAGACTGTTTAGATCGTGCAATAATTTATTCATATCCACAATCAAGGAATATGTATTCCCCTTTTATGGTTAAGCAAGAACGCATCTGTCAATATGGTCACTCAAAATATGATTTCGGAATTCTATGAAAATGGAACAAGTTACGAGTTATTAACCATTTCAGCCCCATATGGACATACCAAGTTTCAGAAACAGGACTATTTTCATTTCCAATTCCACCCTTTATGAGTGAAAAATGGTCTGCTTTTAATGCTGCCAAAATGTCCAAACCATGCAACAAAAAAATACAAAAAATTGTCTTTCTGCACTTCCTTGTTGGAATTGTCCAGCCATCCAAACAGTGCTTTACTCAACAAAGTAAGTTTAACAAGCTGCAAACTTAAAAATAACACACAGAAATGATAAAAGTTCTTAGTGATCTATTCATTCCCTTGATGGAAGATGCAGGGTTGCATTAGAAAAACTTAAGGCTATTTAAATTTTTGCTCCATTCCTCTTTCTTCCTTTCAAATATCAGACAGAAAATCATGAATAAAACAAAAGTTGGATAGTAGTGCACTAACAAAGTTATTTATAAATATATCCATCTATCTAAATAGATACATAATACAGACGATTAGATAGAAGATATCATTGCTATGAGTTATTTACCATGAATTGTCATCAATTGTTTTAATGGCACACTGTGAACTCCTTAACTCATGAATATCCTTGAGAAGCTTCTCATTTTCCAAGTTTCCAACACCTATATTGCTCTGCAATTCTGTTTTGTTTGTGTAAGTCAGATTTGATGTAACATAGAAACAAGTAACAATAATAGTCTAAAGCACAAATGCCATGAATCCTATGCTACTATTAACTGGGTAATAGGATTAGAATAAATGAATAAATAGCTTGATGGCCTTAAAATGCAAACTACTTACACAACTTGTGAGGTTGTTAGTCTCAAGCCTTTAATTCGAAAGTGAACAGAACATGTGTCTAAGATGGATGCTTTGATAGTCTGGTGAGCATAAGTCATTACCACTAAAAAATAAAAAAAGTTTCAACATTTAGCTCAAACTACAACACTTAGGTCCCAAAAAATAGAAGATTCCAAGTAGGAGTGGCAACAGGTCAGGTCAGGTCGGGGTCAACCCGACCCGACTAGGGATAATATCGACCCAACCCACCGGCTCGGGTCCAGGTCTAGAAATAGAAAATAAAAAAATTATTTTATATATGTATAAGATATATTTTATATCTATATATGCTACTTAGGGACCCGACCTTGAGCCATCCCGATAGGTCCAAGCCAGACCCGACCCGACCCAGAGGCATCCCGATAGGGTCCAAGCTAGACCCAGTTTGGGTCGATCCACCAGGTTGGTTGCTTGACCTGACCTGAATGCCATCCCTAACTCCAAGTATGTAATTAGGATCTGTACAGTATGTATCACAAGGTAGTCAAAAGCATGGCAAGCTGTACATTATGTATCATAAGGTAGTCAAAAGCACACCAAGGAAACAAAGCAATTTTGACTGAGGAGAGGCAAAATTGCAATAGACCCGGCAAATAATCTTCACACAAGTATATACATTTTTCCATTCATAGACAGGACAAAACAAAACACAATAACTATTCAGTAGAATGCAATACAAGAGATAATAAGCTAATATGTAGTCATAATGCCATGAATAGTTTGAAACTCCAGAAAAATTGAACCGAGAACATTCTGTTGTTAACCCAAAAATATGACCAACTCAGCAGCAGAAGCTTACCAAAATTAGTAGTGCGGAGTCCTGCAATAATCTCTTGGATAAAAGTTGAGGTCGAATCTCTCAATGTATTGATTTGGTTATTCAAATTTAGTATCCGACATTTGAGAACATCTTTCTCTGCAAACAAATAATGGACATCTTTACCACCTCCATCCATTGTTATATTATTCTGGAATTTTCTGCAACTATCAAAGAAGGTCTCCCTAAAATCATGAAAATAATATTTGTTATCTTTTAGTAATTTAATATCAACCCCAAAATTTTGCATAAAAAATAAGTTAGAAAGCATAGCAGCCAATTTCATAGCCAATGAAGCTCTTGATCCGCCACAAGACGCAGTAGCATACTAACATATGCAGTACATATCTGAATGGTCAATGAGCTAGCAAATGGAGCAAAAATTTATAACTTGTTTCCCTATTGGTCAATTTACGAGTAAATGGATTAACGATAAATGACATGAATACCCATAAGATCAATGAATAAATTAACAAAAAACACGCAATACAGAACTATACTCCTACTGACATCAAATGCTACATATTGACACATACCAATACTCCACAGCAAGTTCGAGATTGGAGATCAATACACCCAACTTGCAAATAAGTATGTATCTTATTAAGAACACGTGCAACTTTTCACGAACATAATGGAAATCTATCACACAATGTTCTGTTTGTTCATGGAGCCTTTAATTTTAAGTTGTGCGCATGTGTCTGTTATTATCATAAACTCATAAGCCCCAACTCTTGGAGTTGTTGAGAAGACCGCGTCAACTTGATTTAGTGCTAGTAAATAGCCTCAATTGTTTCCAAGTAGATGAGTAGTTTTTTTTCTACCATTCTCTAGGCTATAAGATTTCAACTTTTAAAAACACAATACCCAGGGGTAGCTAACTAACATCTTACACAGGTTGTGCTTTAAATATCTAAAACCCATGCACACAAAAGCTGCAGTACATATAATGTCCACAACAATTTACAATTTCTGAACATCCCATGAAAAATCAAGCACATGTATCCAAACTCTAGCTAAGTGAGAAGTATAGAATGATTAACACAAATACTAATAATAATAGTAACAATAATAATAATAATAATAACAATAAAATAACAATAATAATAATTAATAAAGGTGAATGTTGGTGTGCTCCCAAGGAACAATACTATTGGTGGATTTAGAGCCTTATTAGAGCTTCCAAACAAAATATTGTTTGGATGAGACTGCTTTTGGTGGGAAGAAACTATTTTGTGGTCCCTCACACACCTCAATATTTGTTTTCCAGGTGGGATGAGCATGAATGGGTACCGTAAAATCCAAATCAAATAACTACTTGACCATCAACAACTAGTTTACTCATCAATCACCATGAATGGAAAATCCCAGAATTTAAGGATTTTCAATGAGAAAGGAATCAAATGAAGATACTGGAGAAAAGAAAATCATAGTCACATTTCAAAAATTTGAGCCACTGCCGATCATTGGTAATTTTGTTCAGCATCTTCTCCCGCTTACTCGTTAAACACATTACTTCCTCCTCCATATGCTTCAATGAAGCACTTGCTACAGCTGTTTGGCAATAATAAGTCATATAAATAATCATCAAAGTGACAAAAGAAAGAACAGTGAAATGACATTAAAGAATATATGGATTAATATAGGAAGAGAATTTGTGCAATAGAACCAAAAGGCAATCTGGTCAAGGTATTTGATGTCTATAATCAGGATGCATTTAGAATAACTGAACTGTGGGGGAAGAAGCAATTAAAACCACAGCAGGGAGTTGGTTTATGAGGTGAAAGTTGGTTTATGAGGTGAACTAATGTGACAATGCCTTGTGCCTGAAAAACCTTAGAAAAATTGGATCCATCAAGAAAGGTATTTGAAAGCCTTTGTCTTCATTCCGCAATAACGTTCTAGTGTATGTGGACAAGTCTTTTGCGTGGCAAAAATATTTGAAACTCAAAAGAAATGCATTAACCTCCTCAACCATTATTCCTTTAATGTTCAAAATTGAGTTTCAATCATGTATTCATGCTAGAAAAGTTTTTAAAAACTTTTGAGGATTTGAGATATCAAGTAAATGACATTAATTTAGCTTTAGATAGTAAATAGGCAGGACATCAAACATCAATGTATAATATCAATGGTATGTAGTGTTCTACTATTATTTGACAAATTCATTCTGCCTCCAATCAAGTCCCTCATCAAAGCACAATTGTCAGGGAAGGTAACATTCAATTAGCTTCTACAACTCACATGAAAAAAATTTAGTTCTGCTTTAGAAAGTTCAAGGTAAGAATATCTCAACTGCAGATTGTCTATCATGGGTGTCAATGAACAAATTTCAGGGCCAGTGTCAAAGTATATCTTCTGAGGACGTATTGCAATATGTTACTTCGGCCTTGCTCTTCAATTTTTTCATGTACTTGATGCATTTCTATGTCCTTAAGTTGTAACAAGCATTGCTCCATGTGTAACACCAGAGATGGTACCGTATATACATCAAGGTTATAACTGTTAATGAAATCCAACAAGCTTAATGCCCACCTTCTCTACTTCGTCTAAGCTTCTGAACTATATCAGTCACCAATTGCATTGATGAAAAACATTTAAAAAATGAAACAAAAATCATTATGAAAATGCCAAACAATGATGACGGGAACATCAAATGTGTTGAAACTTTAGGCATTATTATTATTCCAAATACTCAAAGCATCAACAGTTGACACAAATTTTCCGTATTTGTGGCCACTGTCGCAATTGGAGTTATGATTAAAAATTCATTATAAAACTATAAGAACAATGGTTGGAAAGACTTCATCAAGCACAAACTAATAAACTATGATGCGACAAAAATCACCCAGAACTCCATGGGAGTAGCCCCTTATCAACCCATAAAAAGAATGAAAAAGCAGCAAACGGCTATTCTTCTTAAATGAGGTTACTCAAAAGGGTCTCAAACTCTAGATTAATACCAGATACTGCAGCTAATCCACTCATTTCAAACTTCTTTGAATTAATAAGATGTGTTAACTCTGCTTCTCTGTCCAGTAATTTATTTTCTACCTCTGAACATTTAACCACCTCTGATTCTATCTCTCTTGGTCTCTGGATGTTTGCCTCGAGTTCCTCATTTACCTGTAGCCCTACAGATGAGGTCAATAAACATCAACTCCTACCCCAAAATTCGAAATACAGAGTGCGCAACTATTGAGAGATTGGATGATGGCAGTTTTCTCAAGAGAATAAAACTAGTTTTTAATCTTAATTTGCTTTGGGAACTAAGCAGCAGGATTTTAAAACAGATTACAAAAATTCCAAAGCTTTAAGAAACCTAAGAAATTGTTCACAATAAAAAATTCTAAAGAACAATGGGTCTGGATTAATTTCAAAATCAACCAATCCTACACAAAGGATTGCTAAATAAAAGCTAAAAAATTGTTTGAATCACAATTTCTAAGACCCAATGATCCTAGATTTTCACAGTCAACCAATCCCACAGAAAGAAGAATTCGTCGCCTTGGCAAGATAAACCAATCCGAGCTTAAAGCAGAGTGGATTAAATGCATATTACCATAAAATGCAAGAGATGCGATCTGATCAAATTTGTTCGTCCAACTCCTTGTAACTAGATAATAGTACTCAAAAGAAAACTGTGTCACATATATGAAAAAAGAGACATAAATCTCTCCATGTTCACTATGGACAAATATTTTATTAATAACGGTAATTCTATTCGAAATCAAGTTTGCAATTTATTGGCCTTGGATTTTCCGGATACCATCAAAAACTGTCAACAGTAACTGTGCATCTCTGTTACTGGATAGAGAGAGAGAGAGAGAGAGAGAGAGAGATAGAGATAGAGATCTAAAAAGGAACCGGGCAATTGAAGTGACATCGGCCAGTTTGAAATCTTTTGATATCAACTCCATTGTCCAATCCGAGATCAGGATTGGGGAAATTCATCAAATGAAACGTATGGATAAAAAATAAAAAGAAAGGAAAGGAAATGCAGAGAAACAGATGCATGTCCTAAACGCCTGAACCTCATGCTTCTGGTTACATGCGCGCGCACACGCAGAGAGAGCGAGAGAGAGATAGGGAGAGAGAGAGAGAGGAGAACCTGGTCGAGCATATCCTTGAGGGCTGGACTTTCACAAAGTATGGAACCAGAGTCCTCCATCATCGCGCCACCAATCCGAGAGAGAGAGAGAGAGAGAGAGAGAGAGAGAGCCTCGTAGCTCGAATTGGCGGGCTTTTCTGAAGAATTCAAACTCTTCTTCAAATTCCGACTGCATTCAATCCCTTGTTGCCGGTTATTGAATTAGAAGCCAAGCGAAATGACATTTTTAACTTTTCAATTAAGAGCGCATCATACTGTATACTTAATCCCCAGGGCACAAGACCAACGTGTAAATATCTTTTTGTCCAAAATTTTAGGAAAGAAAATGTTTCGGTAGGGCGCCACCATTTCAAAATTAAGTAAAGCCTTACGTCAAAACTCACCAAAGATTGCCCTTTTGGCAATGCAAAACCTTCAAATCCATCATCTGGTTGAAAAAAAATTAAGATTTCAAGTGCTAATAATGAGCCATCCTTTCGCACTAAAAAATGAGTGCTACTAGATCTTTACAATCTTTTGTATTTTTTGATGCTTCAAATTTCAACTTTGGTATTGAAAATTGATTTTAGAACCGTTATGAGATTTCTGATGCCTAAAGTGCTTTCGAATGAGGACTCAAGGTGAGGTTTTATTGTTTTTTCATAAAGCCTAGGCCATATAGATATTGCATCGGCAACCACCTCAAAATTACTTCTTTCAAATTATTTTTCTATATTTTATATAGGTGGTTGATGGTAAAAACTAAAAAGTATGGAATCAGAAGATTTTAGCTTAATTAGAAGTATAGAAAAATAGAATGAAAGCTGGATTTTTTCTAACCTTATCCCAAAAAAAATTGTAATAAGTAGTGTCCAATTCACTAGACCTACCATGGATGGGTATTATTATGAGAAATCATTCATTTAATAAACACTACCATTTTATCAATGAAAATTTTAACAGTTGGTTGAAATTGGCTAATTTTCAAATCTCCTAATTTATGAAATTTCAGCTTAAATCAAGTATAGGTTCCAAAATCCCCATAATTCTACACTATTTAACCAAACAAAGTATTTTCCATTACCATATACTCAATTTTATGCCTTCTAGATTTTAGATTCGGAATCCCTACTTTTAATTCCACATTCCAATTGCCAAGCGCCCTGAGATGATTTTTTTTAAAAGAAAATTTTGAATTTTGAATTTTTCCATACTTAGTTCTCACCCTTCAAAATTAGAGGGTTTCCATTCAATCTGGAGGCATTGTTTTTTAAGCCCATAAAAAATACAATTTGAAAATTTTCAGTTGAGTATATCATGTGAGTTGAGGATGTTACATTCCCCAAATTTGAGGTCCTAAAAATACTCCCAGATTGGGTTTTGTCCTAATGAATAAATGCACAGTATGATCCCTCATGCGGGTAAAATCTTTTTGGTTAAATAAATAAAAAATAATGGTTAGCTTTGCTCGCTAAGTGGCGCAGTCTATCTATCGAGTTAGGGGTGGCAAAGGATCGGGTGCGGTTCCAGACTTGGACATGATCGGACGAGATTGGACCATAAAAAATACATATTAAAATATTATATTAAATTTATGCAAGTAGTATTTAAATATTATAACTAAAACATATAGTTATATATAGATGTATTTATTTAAATACTATTGAAATATTGTGTATTAAATATTAATACTATTCGGGTCGAGTTCATATGGACCTGGACCCGAATACTAACCCGAATAGTATTCGGGTCCAAATTTGGACCCTGACATGATCCGTCGGGTCTAATTTTTGGACCCATACCCAGACCCGACTGTCGAGTCTCGGGTCAGTTAAGGTATGATTATGTTCTCTTTGTATTACAAATAAATACTCTCTCGCTATTTCAATATTTAAATAAATCTGGTGGTCTCATGGGATCATCAAATCTATTTGTTCCCTAGCCAAAACTACACGGATTGTCCTCTTTTGAGTAGTTCAAAATAGGGATGGAATTTGGGAAGGTAATATTTATGAAGAACATAATGTGCCATTAACCAAGGCACCATCCCAAATGATTGATTGATGCCAATATATATTGGGCTCGCCCGAATAATATATATATATATATATATATATAATTTTTTAATTTATTTTTTGCTAAGAAAAATTTTCAATCCGAAAGTTTCATATTGAAAATAAATCCTCACTACCTGTTTGGAAGGCAAATAAAAGTGCAGTGTGGTTGCATTGAACCGCAAATCTTTCCCTCTTATGTTTTCTCATGATCAGAAAATACTCAGAAATGAGCTTGGGCTCCCTTGTTTTGCAACTCTGCGAAGCATCCTAACGTGTGGGTATACGTAGGTGCAAGAGAGCTTAAAGCACACTTTGTACTTCATACGCTCAAAATTTTTTATTTTTATTTTTTAATATTGTTGTGCACAATTACTTTGAATAATTGCCTATGCGTGAGATGATATTAACGATTTTAAGCTCACTCGAGAGGCTATATTTTGTATTATTTTTTGTTAATTCAAGAGGGTGCTTTTTTGGCATCAATCTCTATTTTGTTTTGTCACTCTAGAAGAGGCAATTCTAGTGGTCTGTAGGTCTTATTGCTCGTGTATTTGAAAGAGGGAGATAATTGTTGAAATGTAGGTCTCATTGTTGTTGTACATTTGAATGACAGATAATTATCGTTCTTCAGTCTCTTTATATCATGGTGACAAATTTGCACAATATTTAGAATTAGGACTTTATAAGAATGTATTTAAGAGCTGAATTATTTAACATTTTATCTATTTTTTATTAATTCTCGAAAAGATCATTAAGAATTGGAATAGTTGAAAATAGGCAAAATGTTAAATAATTGATAAAGGTTAAGACCGTTTCCAGCCCTTGCTTAGGTGGGATGGGCACCTGGTTACGGCCCTTTTTAGTTGATAGAGCAAGTGTATATCGATAATGTTTCCTCTTATATTTTGCAAGTGCAACAAAATGCATCAAGAAATTATGCAGTCCATCCAGTAAAAGAGACATGGAATGAGAGTGCAATATAAAAGAAGTGACAAGAATGGAATTTCACAAACTCCAAAACTCTTAAAATTACTAACTCTTGTGGAGTTGTAAAAAAAAATGTGATGTATTCCAAGTTATAAAAAAAATTAAAGGCCAATCAGAGGAGAGTCTTTGAAGAAAATGTGATACAGATTGGAGATCTAAAAGTTTGACAACAAATATATTTATGAAGGCAAGAATGTGAAAAACCATTATTGCATGGTGAAAAGAAGAGAACGTTGACTGAGCTCTATTTTGCCTGTTCATTCTCACCCAATGCATAGCGCAAAAATGTGCATCAAGCCCAGTAAATTTCTTCTTGGGACAGGCAAAAACTGGTAAGAGCAATCTAAACAACACCTTCAAGTATACCTGCATCAAAAATTATCAAGGCATGAGAAACTGCATTTTTTTGTTTAATTTTTGTTCACTGACTAGGATGCTTAGATAATAATACTAATAAAATGTCACTTGATTTCATATTGTATAACTATGATATTTTCATTTTCTCTAGAAACACATTAAGAAGTAAGTGACAGAAAATACGCCAAAAAATATTATGCTTCCATAGGAGTGTAGTGTCTATTTACTCTCTCGGGTACAACCCCATCTGGGATTATTTTTAGGACCCCGAATTTTAGGATGAAACCTCTTCCATCCATAGGTTGACCTCAATAGAAAAAAATTCCTAATTGTACCCTCTATACACTAATAAAAAATTAATGGGTTAAGATTGGATATAGACCGTCCAATTTTAAAAGGCGAGATTTACATGTTAGAAAGCTTAAAATTCAATTTTTTTTCTTTTGAGAATAATCATTTAGTGATTCTTAAATGGCTTCCAAAATTTTAGTTTGAAAATCCTTTTAAGTATGTTTTCTAACCGAGGAGTAGATGTATATTACACTCCCATTGAAGCAGCTCTAAAGATATTTTAGATATCTTCTCACTCTACTACTACGTTTAACATGCTGATGCTCCCATCGGAACATATCATATAATCACTCCTTATGTGCCAAAGAGGTGCTTAGGAGGGACTTTTTAGATTTTAGATTTTGGGATCCATTTGAGAATCACCATATATATTTTTTTCATAAAAAATGAATTTTTTGAGGACACTATAGATTTAAGATTTTGGGATCTACTTAAGAATCATCAGATAATTATTTTTCCGAATAAAAAATGATTTTTTTGAGTTTTGAAACACTTAGATCTAATCGTCAAAAAAATTTGGTTGTCCATGTTCAATATTTTGATGCTAATTCTTATTAAGCACTAAGAGAGTCCGACTGAATTTCTTTTTTTCTTTCTTTGTTTTTTTCTTGGAGTTTGGTATAGATGTTACAACCCTAGGATTTGAAGTCTGAAAAAGACTCCTGACTTGGCAAATAGACTAGGCTCCAATATGAAATCTTTTCACTTTACAAAAACTCGATCCTATTTAATGTGAGATTTTTTTTCAAATATGCATTTTTTATTGAACATTCATTTGATTTACTTGCGGAGTAGAAAAGGTACCATAATGGATTTGCATGGACACCCTGATACTACCCATAAACAAGAGCGAGTAATGTTAAAAAAATCGACTCGACCATCGTACTCGGAGTTTGGTCGAGTTGAGTTACTCGATCGAGTCCGAGTCAGAATAACTCGAGCGAGTTCATGTCGTGCTAAAAAAAAGAAATAATAAAAGTAAATAAGGTTTTTGTATAATGAAATACCTATGTATAATAGCACTATGCAAGCAACGTACTGGTAAATTGTTGAGGCGCCTTTATGAGAGGTCGAGGTCGAGGCCTCAAGTCCTGCCCATTGCGCATAACTGGGTGAGTGCGTAGTTTTTTTTAATAAAATAAAAAAAATCCAATTTTTTAAGGTTTTTTAATCAAATAAAAAAAACTCCAATTTTTTAATGCCACTTAAATGCAGTGTGAATAGAATTGCAAATATAATTATATATAGAAAATCAATGCATAGTATAGGCGAGCCCGAGTTGCCTCGAGTTAGCCAAGTAACTCGGCCGAGTCAAAAAACTAAAATTGCAAATACAATTATATATAAAAAATTAATGCATAGTATGGGCGTGGCCGAGTTAGCCAAGTAACTCGGCCGAGTGCGAATTACCTCGGCTGAGTCCTAAAACACTGTAAATATAAGTATATATAGAACATCGGTATATAGTATGGACGAGGCCACGTAACTCAGCCGAGTCTGAGTCACCACCGCCGAGGACAGAAACGCAGAGAAAGAAAGCACTTACCGCATGTCAGGAGGTTATCTGGCGGAGGGCGCTCCTTGGCCGGGTTCGGGTCATCATTGTGTACTCTGATATACAATTCTTGGCCCAAAAACCAATTCTGTAATCGTTGAGACCTTAGGTTCCACATCCCTGGATTGTCTAAAAATGCATAAATCACCGTCCATCCTGCTGGATAAACCTTCACATCATCACCGAATCAAGATTAGAAAAAGAGCGTGCGGGAGCATATTGTACAAGGAGTAAACCATATATGACCCATACGTGGAGGATCGTACGGCACCAAGGATGCTCACATACCTGTACAGTTGAGCGCACCACCGGATCGAACAGATTGTAAGTTGCACGTGATTCTTTGCTCCACACCCCTTCTCCAAATCTACACCACCACCATAGAATTCTGTGTGACCATCCATTAATGAAAGGAAAAGCATACGTTGATCCACATTATAACCACATGAAATCTGGAGTGCTTATAAGTCGATCCATATGATCATAATAACTCCATGTCTATGAGGTTATCACCATTCCAATAGTGGATTGGATGGTGATGATGGAGGGGATTCCACTAAAGTATGGGATTAACTCAATTGAACGTCCCGCCCTCCCTTTGTAGTCCCCATCATATGGATCATATTATACATTTCCAAAAATTTGTTACAGTACGAGTCACTTGATCATCCCATCAATGGATAGAAATTGATGCTGGGAAAGGTTACCCCACCAGGACATGATAGGACCCTAGAGAGAGATTCCAACTCTTTCTCTTTGTCACCGATTCTAGGGATTGGAAGGTGATACAGACTTAAGACCATTGAAAATCTGTAGTCATATGGATCAGAAATACTTTCTCAAAGCATAAACATGTGGGAAGAAACCTTTTGTTTCACATTCCATGAATAAATAGGAATTTGTATTATATAAGACCTGTTATCATTGGTACAATAAAGTCATAATCATTAATAATCGTTAAATGTGAAATCAGACAACTTAATGTTTGTCACAAAATCTGAAAATTTTCCTTTGAAACTTTGAGACTGGTCAGTCTCACTCCCAGCTGCCCAATTTCACATCCAACAGCCAATGATGAATGTGACTTCTTTGTGCCAAAAGTAAATAGTCTTATAGATAATTGTTTATTTTTCTAAGTAAATAACAACCCCAAAGCCCCTAGATGACATCGAATCCTCTCTCTTTCTCTCACTTTCTCTCTAACACATGCATGCACACAAATATTCTCTGTCGCTACTCACCCCACGACGTAGAATCCGAAACCATCCAAGTGCCAAGTGTCTACAAGTGGCGCATTGTTAGCGAAAACGATCTCGATCCATCCTTTATGAATGCCAGTGACAACAGATGTGTTAATGGCAGCAACAGGGCTAACTGCATTGGTGGGGAAGGCATCAAGTATATAGACCCCTGAACCATTGAGAGCGTGGTCCGCCAACTTGAGTGGTGTGGTGGGTGTTAGGTAGGAGATGTTGTTTACAGTGAAGCGAGTATTGCCTTCTATCTCAACTGGGAAGCTATGGAGTATGAAAGTTTGATTTATGGTCACGTTGGTTACATTGAATGTGCCTTGAGGGTTGGGTCTAGCTGCTCCTGTGGTCATGTTCCACCTACAAGCAAAGAAATGGTTAAAACCTAAACAACACTGTCCTTTTAACATCAAGAGAGAAGAGGATGGTCTTAAAACAATACATCAATTTCTAAGGAAAAATGACCACACCAACTTAGAAGGGCACTAAGAATAATTTTTAGAGTAGAATGAATTGATACTGAAATACTCTTGTGTAATGGTCTAAAAGGAAGATCAAAACCTGTGGGATTTTGGTAAAGGCACAGCCATATGGAATTTTGGTAAAACCACACCCCTAATCAGTTTTATCAGGATTGGATTGGCCATCGAACTGGTGTGGGGTTTGGTTAATTCAAAACCATTTAACCACTGGTCAAACTAGTTAGAATTTATTTTAGAAAAAAATTAAAGAAAAATAACTATAGTAATTTAAAATAAAATATATATTAAAAAAAATCTACCCAACTTCATTATGTTGGTCGAATTGTTTAAAACCGGCTAATCCGATAAGCTAAAATTGATCAAATATTAGTTTTGACTGGTTATCGTAAAACTCAGTTTTTACTTTGAACCAAACTAGCCGAGGCAATAATCAGTACTTAGAGGTATGTCTACTTAAAGAAAATCTATTTAGATATCAGTTTTGACTAGTTTTTGGTAAAAACGGGTTTTTACCCCTTGAATTCAGGTATTTGCCGGCAAAACCAGTTTCTTTGACCCGTTTGCAGCAAAGCATATTGGTAGTTTGGGTTTTTACCCAAACCAATGTTTTTTCATCTAACTCGACTACTCAAAAACCCTAGGTATTAGCCAGTAAATATGAAAGTGATGAAGGAAAATAGAACTACCTGATGGATCTGGCTTGGTTTACTGAGAATTCTTGATCAAGTTGGTCAGGCCCTACAGGCAAAGAGCCAATTGGAGCAGTGGTGCTACTGTCATAGTGTAGCACAGCAATGCCCATCAAGTTAGGGTTATCTGCGGTAGTCACCAGTCTAGGTGAGGCAACCATGAAATAGTTCCCAGCATTTTGGTCGGCAGTGACTAGTACTGAGTAGGATTGGCCAACATGCACATCCAAAGAATCCAACATGATTTGGCTTGTATAGGACCCTTCAGTCTCAACTAGCTTCATTTTGTGGTTTTGAATCCTAAAATTCAAAGTCATATTTAAGCCCACATTTGATATCCTGAACCTATACGTCTGGCCTGCATATACCAACATTATTCCACTTGGTTAAAAACTTAAAATTGTTATATTGCAAAAAGAAAAAACAAAGAAGGTTAAGGTGTAAGGGTATTTTGGTCTTTTTTTATCATAATAACACCATATTTGGTCATAGTAACACCATGGTCATGAGGTTATCACCATCAGATCATTGGAAAATGATAGAGGGGGGTGGGCCCCAGCCTTTCTCAATAATTTAGTTGTATGTCACCAATCTCTCTCCATCACCCTCAAATCTTTGATTGCAAAGTGACAAACACATGATCATGGTTGTTGTATGACCATATGGATCTTTTCATATTTTTCGATGTACAGATGTTTGTAAAGAAAAAGTATACAATTAGACTGTTTACTTTTAGTACAAACTTACAATCACCCTCAACAACTAGGTATAAAATCGGGTGATTATGATTGTGTAATTAACCACTCTCTGGATGTGCGGGATGCGACATGACTATTTGACTAGTATGTAATTGTATCTATGTTGTACCTTGGGTTACAGTGAAGATTTCATGTTCTTTGGACCATGGGTTGTTATAGGGTGCCTTCCCATTGATAAGAATGGCCTGCGGAAGGCCCATATCATACTTACCAGTGCTTAAAATCTCTCGTGCATTCTGTTCAGAGCAGAAGGAAATCAAAATCAAGAAAACAAAAAACATAAATAAAGGAAAAAGAGAAAGCTAATAGAAATACATAAGGTATTAAAAGTAAGACACAGTCTGAAAATAAAAGAAGGAAAAAGAGTGTCCCTTGAGTTTTAGCTTAGTGGTAGGCATATCAGTTTAGGTTAGAGAGGTCAAGGGTTCAATCCGTTTTAATTACAGCATAGTAAAGAAAAGAAAACAAGTTAGAGAGAGTTCATGGAATTAAGAGGTGACAGGCTGAGTGATCATGCCTTGTACTCGTAGAAGTACCAGTCTCCGATGAGGACGTCGAATTCTTCCGCAGGCTTATCAAAGGGAACATTAATAACGATACGATTATTGACTCTAATGGGTCCGAATCCACCAGCCGCCTTTTGGAAGAGGGTGGAGGGGAAGTAGAAGAAGCTGCCGATCTGATCCTTAGTCTGAAATGCATATGTCCAGTTTGTCCCTGGCTGGATGGGGCAGTTTGTTCCTGAGACCCCATCTTGCCAAGAGTTTAGCCTTTGTTGTATTCCATTCCTGTAAACTCATGTCTTTCATTCTCATTCATTGCTCATGTTGAATAAGGAACTTGGGCATATTTAGGAAAAGAATTCCTTATAGCATAATTTGACGAGGAAAAACATCCGGTAGTACTTGTTTGGTTTCAAACAAGGTACTAACAGCTCACTGTCGTACTTGTTCGGTTTCAAGAAAAGTACTAACAGCTTGTAGGCTGTCCATCCTTAAAATTGGATGGTCAAGCATTGTAGTATAAAGAGTCTTTTGAAAATTATGCCTTGGTGTGGTCTACAATGTACATGTGTAGGCTTGCATTTATTATCTTACTAGAACCCATCTTGATGTACAGCGGAGGAACAAAAAAAAAAAACATGCAGATCCATCTTTCCGCATGCAAGAACAAGATTCCATGAAAACAAATAAGTTTGAAACCCTAAAAACGGTCCATCTTGACTGCTATCTATAGTCACTAGATCAATTAAATTTGAAAAATTTCAGAGCTCCAAATCTATTTGTCTATGGCAGAATTGGGTTTGCTTGGTTTAAAATAGATTTTGAGTCCTCAATCTATCAAAAAAAACAAAATAGACAATATGGATTTTTTCTTTTTGGGGGGGGTTGTACTTTTGCCATTTGTGAAGGGTATAATATAGACTTGTAACCTAAATTCAATTTTTTATCTCATTTGGGTAAAGAAAAGGCCTTACAAATACCCTTGTCCCTTATAAATTTCTGGTTCTCGGAATGAGACTTTCTATCATTCCCCTATATAAAATGCTTTAAAGTTTTAAACACCATGGCCATGTGAGCTTGATCAAGCAATTCATTGGGAGCTTGCCGAAAACAATGCTCTAAAACTCGGTCTAGCCTACTCGGACTCAGCAAGGTGCCAAGTCTATAAGGAACCAGGCAAACTCTGCTGGTTCCTATGTTCTATTATTATTACTTGTACAGACTCGGCTGAGTCTGTACAGATAACTCAGACTGGGGGCCCTATCGAATCCTGAGTCCAAGTGTTGTTATTGAACATTGGCTGTAAAAGATGTTAAAGGTACCATGTCATGAGGAAAGGCTCATCAAGATTGTTGAATATGTTCACGTGGATGAAGTCGTTGGTGGTGCAGTTGATGAGAGGGCCAGGAAACATGCCATTGATGGTTATAACCTACAAAATCCATTAATTGTTGCACTCAGCCTCTAACTAAAAGTATATATACATGGTGAAATGCAGCTTAGGATCACCATTGAAGCCTTTTCTTTCAATGAATCTCTCCATTTCCTTTCTTTTCTTACCAGTTGCTTTTGTCCAACAGGAGCGATTGTCAAATCCGAAGAGACATTCCAATCGAGAAATATATCAATACTGCTAACACCATCCAAGAAAATGAAGATTGACACACACAAAAGAACCAGTCGAGCTCGACTGGGGAGATCCATGGACCGAGTTGGCAAGATTCAGCTCGAAAGGAGGTGGAGTTGTGCACAACTTTCGCCTTGATGCAACCTCCAACACTTGTATGGTAGTCTCAGATGTAAGGAGAGAGTGAAGTTTTGGAAAGCAGAGGGTAAAGAGAAGAGCCAAACAAGACATACAAAAAAACCGTTCAAAACAAGGGCCGTCCACTTTGGACTCTACAAAGCCGGCTCTTCCAAGGAGAGAAGCATAGATCAGAGTGGGTTGCGACTGGGCCGGCACGTCGCGACCCGGATCGATGCGCCATGCCTAGAAGTGGGTCCATATTGTTGGATTCACCTGAATAGCATTTTTACCTTAATTTTTATTTTTGACAAATGGGACAGTATACTATAAGACCAGTGTTTTGCAAATGGATCTATATCTTAATGGGCCCCTCGAGGGATAGATTTAGATTTCTGGTTTTTGATCTATCGATGATCTATCCAAATTTGTGGAAAAAAACAGCCAAATGAAACATTGTCGAAATTGGTCCAGCAGTGAGAGAAAATGATAGATTGAAACACTGTAGTAAAATGTTGAAAAAATGGCCGATGCTAGAGGCCAAAAAGTAGAAAACAGAGAAATGAACTAAAATTTAAGGTAAAAAAAAAGGATGAACTATATCATCTTGGTGAAATTTCGTTTCTACATAACCAGAGATTAAATAAATTGTCTTTGAAAATGATTTAAAAACACAAATCAACTATTTACAAAGATAGAATCAATCATTTCATAAAATAGTTATAAATAAAACAAAAGTTAATTTAAATCAAACTAAAAAAATAAGCTCAAAATTTGACAAAATTCAATTTTCATCTTTTGATTTCACCTAATAGGAGCATAGATTCAATAAAGGAAAATGGGTTGATAGGGCTGCAGCCCTATCAAAATAGGTAAAGCCTCACCTCATAACTCATCAAAAATTACAATTCAAGCATTGGAAAACCTTTACATCGATCATCTCGGCTTGAACAATATGGTTATAAAAATAAATTAAGATTTCAAGCTCTAAAAATAATGTATAATTTAAAGAATTATCTAGACTGTTCATTCACCTTAAAAATAAGTGTTTAAAGATCTGCACGATTTTTTTAATTTCAAAATTTGTTGTCAGTATTGGAAATTGATTTTAGAGTCATCATGGAGATTTCTGTTGCCAAAAGTGAGGTGAGGCTTTATTTGGTTTTCCATACAGCCTAGGCCTTATAGAAATTTCATCCTTCAATAAAATATGGTGTAGTTTAAAAATGATAAAAATAAATAAAAACCATTTTCTTGAGATAAATAGATAGAAATCCAGAGGATAATAAAATAAAATAGTGAAAGGCAAGAAAAATGAGATAAAAAGAAAACCCAAATCCAATCTTAGAAATTTTTTGTGCTGGGCGATTGTAGATTGATAGGGTATGAACAATTTGATGGAATTTCGTGAAAAAATGAGTGAGAAATTGAATATTTTGAATTTTAGTTTAAAAAAGGTCCATTTTAGGCTCTCAATCACAGTGATTTTGGTTTTTGATAGACAAAGCTGTTGTATGGAATGCAAGAGGGCTCAAAATGAAAATTTTGAAATTAATTTTTGTGATTTTTGGTGTAGAAGTGAACAAAAACAATGAGAATGTCTAATGTAGAAAAAAAAGAAGGAAGCACTGGAATCGCCTAATTATTTTCTTGACAAATTGCCCGGTCTCTGACTGAATTGGGTGATCCTACCTATATCTAGCTGATTCTTAATTTCAAGAGGGAATCAACCTGATCACCACCCTCCTAATTTGATCAAGATTAGTCATTACCAATCTAACTTACTAATGTTTTTAAATATTGTGTAAAACAATTTACATTTGGTGAAAGAAGTTCACAATTACCCTTACCCGCACATAAGAATTTTAATAGGTTAGACTGTAATATAAAGTTCAAAAAAATTATTTGGACTTTGAGCATGCTCAGTGTCATACCTTCCACAATTTCCTTCAAAAACCTTCCCATACAAAATAGTTATTTATTTTTATATGATTCCCCTAACCAAAGCCCACTTATACGAAGCCCCCCAATATTAGTGGCCTCACTAATGTTTTGTTTCCAGTTACACCCTAAGCATTCTTTCTCGGTATAAACACAACCAAATTCAAACTTTTGCTACATTGAGGATGAGTATAGAAGCTAGGGGGCAGTGTTACTGAGATATTTCATATATATTGTTGTGTCATGTGTTAATACGTGTCGATGCATGTACATATTTGTTGTTTTTCTATGTGTGTACTACATGTCAACACTTCTATTAAAAGTGTCGCCATTTTATTTTATTTTTTTGAAAAAAACTATTGATAGTATAAATCAGCCATGAAGTATCCCTTTTTTTAACAAAAATAAAACTGCCAGCAACCCCTAATAGGATTTAAACTCAGGTTATCTCTATGCTTTTCCCCTAATTAAAGAGTACCTACATGAAGCCCCAATATCATTGGCCGCAGTAACGTTTTGTTTCCAATTACACCCCAAAGCAGTCTTTCTCGGTAAAAACACACCCTACATTGAGGATGAGTAGAGATACTAGGGCAGTGTTACTAGTACTTCATAAATATTGTTGTCATATGTTAATACGTGTCGATGCATAATCGTGTGAAAGTGTCAACATGTTAGTGGGAATGTTGTCATATGTTAATACGTGTCGATGCATGATCGTGTGTAAGTGTCAACATGTTAGTGGGAATGTTGTCATATGTTAATACGTGTCGTAGCATGATCGTGTGAAAGTGTCAACATGTTAGTAGGAACTCAGGCAGCGAGATTAAGCCAGTCTACCAAAATGGCTTATGGATAAAACAAATAATAAACATTGAATATTACACATAAGTGAACTTTTGAGAATTATACCCATGACCTAGGCTGTCGCTCACTCCGGGCTTGGTGGTTATACCACCTACACCGCCCAATAATTTTGTCTTTGTTTTTAAAATTAATTATAACCAAACTATAGAATTTGAGATGTAAAACATATATCATTCTTTTGTCGCCATAGTGCTATATTTCATGTTTTATTAATGTTATATCTTTATGTTTTATTCCTTAATGTTTATTTAATTCCTGATATAATCCTAGATGAAATTTTCTTACTCCTCTAATTTTTCAGTATTTTTTAAAATATATGTATTTTAATTTTTCCCATTTTTATATACTATATAAAAAAACTATCTATGACTGAGTATTCTACATGTGTATCAGAAATACTAAGAATCAATTACGGCATCGGAAAATTTGGCTTCTCCAATTATGACAATTGAGAAATCAACGATTTCGCACGTGGAAAAAACAATAGTGGAAAGGATATGCAACTTATTAATAGGTTAGTCGGCAATATGTGTTATAAGAAAGATGATTGCATCTTTTTTTTCCTTTTTTTTCTCTTTTTGGGGTAATTCAACTGTGAAGTCCTTTATCCATAGTAGGAGTGGAATGCAAAATATCACATTGTGGCGTCCCACTACTTTAACCACCCATCTTTGAAACAATTCCTTGTTAATTTTTTTGGGTAGTTCAATGAGAACGGATACCATGCCAATTTTTTTTTTTTTTTGGGTAATACAATGATGAATATAAGCCCCTATCTATTTTTAAAACGATTAGTAATTTTGAAGGTGTCAAAAAAAATAGAAGTCATGCAACTGAAGTATGAGGGCGCTGGTTGGCACCAATATTTCCCGAGTCCGGTTCAAATCCAAGCTATGCGCTCCAAAGAAGTTTACATGATAAAAGAAGTGGGTCACTTACGACTCGAAGAAAGTTAGGAGAATTAATCATGAATCTCTTGGTGGGATGACGATGGCCACACTCTTTTTGGGTAAACATGTTGGCCACATTCATGATTTAAAGCAAAGCAAAAAGAAAGGACAAAGAACCCCCAACGGTTTACACGAGCAAAGGAACTCAATGTCTGAAGCTAAATAATGAAGTGGTTTTCTTTCATTTTGGAGTGGTCAATTTCGTTCGGAGAGAGAAAACAAAAATTGCACACCAGACCAGAATTCATGTTGGTGGCACCAAATCGTTGGAAAAGGGCTGTGGTGATAATAAAAGAGATGGTCAATGTGGAGTGGATTGCAAGAGAAGATCCGAGCCAAAGACTTGTCTCTACAAATTAAAAGTAAGACTGAACTTGACACAAAAGTTATATATATATGGGAACCCGAAAAGTATTATCGGATCTAGATCCAAATACTATTCGACTATTCGTGCTCAAGATTTGGATATAGACCCAACTTGCCGAATCCAATTTTTGGACTCATACCCGAACCCTGATCGGGTCTACCCCTCCCGAAAAGTATTATCGGATCTAGATCCAAATAGTATTCGTGCTTAAGATTTGGATATAGACCCAACTTGCCGAGTCCAATTTTTTGACTCATACCCGAACCCTGATCGGCTCTACCCCTCCCGAAAAGTATTATCGGATCTAGATCCAAATAGTATTCGTGCTCAAGATTTGGATATAAACGCAACTTGCCGAGTCCACCCCTCGGGTTCCCGGATTAAGGCCTGGGCCCTTTGCTACGCCTTCCTACCTGGTATACTTTTTTTGCACGCACTGGCTTATGTGTGAAAAACCCTGATCTTCTATTTCCGAAGGTAAAAAATTACTTTTTGAATGTAAGAATAGTATATTTTATATTTAAGTTTTAAAAATATAAATAGTATTTCAATTTGATCTATTTTCCTATACATCGGATTAAGCTCAAAGTTGGGATGTTTATACTTTTCACCATCATGCACCTATAAAAAATATATAAAAATAATTCAAAAATAATAAATAGCAAAAAGACTCCATCTATAAGTGTGTTACAGTGAGAAGTATCAATATACCAAAGTTGAGTTTAATCTAGTATAAAGGAAAAAAAAGAAAAAAAAATTCATAGATATTTTAAAAAGTAGAACTGAAGTGTGAAATATGAAATATTCCAACAATAAAACATGACTTTTCAGTAAATTTCCACTAAAATTATAAAATTTGACTTTATACACAAAAAATTTCAGTTTTTATGGAACTCATTAGAGTGTCGTTGGGCTCACTGCCAAACAAGCAATAACCTATGGGCCTTTAGAAGAGAGAGAGATGGAAAAAAGAGAAATGACACTATAAGACCCTCCCACACCCACGTGAGTAGCACCCAAAATGATCGCCATTAAATTTTGACACAAATCTATAGAAAAGTTGTGATATAGGTATAAGACTTGGGTAAATGAGTTTTCTAGAGATTTATGTCAAAATTTAATGGTGATCCTTTAGGGTCCTACTCACATAGCTGTGGGAAGATCTCATAGTATCAATACTCGGGAGAGAAACATATAACTTGACGGATAAAATTTCATGCCCCATAGGTAGCTAAGTGTACATTCAATTTGGGTGCAGTTTCTAAAAAGCCAAGGCTCTAAACAATCAAAATAAAGCACATGTTCAAATAATGTAGAGAAATGTGGTTTCAATACTGAAAATCTTTGTGATAGCCTTAAAATATATTTTCGTCGTTAATCACAAAACTTAAAGCCTAAAAAATAGTGTAGATCAAACAAATCTATGAAAATTGAAAATCTTGAAAATTGACGGTAAAAAAATGCGTTACAAGATGCACTATTTTCAAAACTTGAAATCCATTTTTTTCACATGTCCATGCAGCTTGATGTTGAGATGACCAATTTGACGACATTTGGGCATGAAAATAAAATCTTAGAGTGAAATTTTTGGGGTGCACTTTAATTTGATTGTTTAGAGCCTCAACTCTATAGAAACTTTTTCCTTCAAATAAATGAAAGAGATAGAGCGAGAGAGAGTTATACACTTTTTCCTTCAAATAAATGAAAGAGATAGAGGGAGAGAGAGTTATACAGCATGTAGAGGAAAATGGACAAAACAAAATAGTGTTTCAAAACATGGATTGGTTGGTGGATTGTTCATCCACATATCCGTATCAGATCATTGGATTGGTGATTCAGATCAGGTTTGGATCGATAATCTAAAAAATATTAGAAAAATGAATGACATAAGATAAAAGTTAAAAATATAGAGGGGCCCTAAGAATATATTAAATAAGCTTAAGAAATAGAAAAACATATATAAGGGAGAACTCAGTCGGGACCCATACCCTTCCAAAATCGGACCAGTCCAGAATGTTTCCTATCGAAATCGACGATCCAGATTGGAAATCACCAAGTTTTAAAACATTGAGGCAAACACTACTACAATATTTACAGTCTGACATGCACAAAATTATAAAAACCAATTTTTACTTATGGAACTCAATAATAAAATCAGCCATTTATGCAACCAAACAAGGAGTATCTTATTTGCCCTTAAATGTAAAAATAGGCCTCTAAACCAAGGAAGAAAGAGATAATGGACCTTGTATAACATATGGAGAGAAGGATCAAACACCATTGCTTGGACAAAGAGAGAACCATGCATCTAAAACCTGAGGAATTAAAAGTTTTTTCCACAAAGGCAATCATTATATAACATAGCGATTCATTGAGGGAGGGAGATAAAATGTTTTTTAATGCAAGAGAAATTGCTTATTTAAGGCTTGTACATGCCAATGAAAAAATATAGACACATTAATCATTATTCATTATATAACATAGCACAATTTATTTTTCATACAAGGATGTCACAATCAAATATGACCGTTAGATGTGAAATAAAGTGGCTTGGAGTGTTTTCTTGACCAGGCTCAAAGTTTAAAATTTATTTTCTTTCATAACTTTATGAGACACCTCAAGCTGTCGTATTTCTCATCTAATGGCTATAGTTGATTGTGATATTCTTGTATAAAAAATAAATGATTTAATACTATAAAATCCCGTATAACATAAGGAGAGAAAAGGCCAATAATGGCAACTACTCGCCAAGAAGGAGAATGTGAAGAATACTGCAATGTCTTTTTCTTATTTCAAGATAATCCAATGTCCATGGTATAATAACTTTAATACATGTAGTGACATGTGGAAATGCTTCCTAGGAGTTTTTGTTTTTAGATTATGAAGTTTTAGGTTCCACTTAAAAGTGCCTGATGATTATGTGCACACAAGATGGATTTGGATTTCTTCAATGCTAAAATGTGCCTGTTGAAAAACTGAACAATCTATATTTGAATTTTGGATATTATTGCTTTTAGGCTTTGGGATATTATTATTTTTAGGCTTAGAAAGAGAGTGTTTTTATTTATCTTTTTTTTTTATTAGAAAGTTCGGTCTCCAAGTTAAAGAAAATACACCCCTGAAATTTTGTTTCTTTTATTTATTTATTAAATTGGTTACCGGGTTGAACAGAACACATCATAAAATTAAATTCGAATCTTGAAATAGTTTTACATTATTTATACTGGTGTGGTTTCTATAAGGTTGCAACCTTAAACAATCTATTTAAGGTGTGCCTTTAAATTTTATCATAACATATAATTTTGATGTAAAATATTCTAAGGTTATCTCAAAATCTATTTTTAAATCTAATTATAAAATTTTAAATTAAAAAAATGATTAAAATTCAAGTAGGTATATAAACATATGAAAATCTTGAAAATGGATGGTTTAGACAATGTGTTGTAAGATGCACCATTTATGCGATTCAAAATCTTTTTTTTTTTATGGCCATACATCTCGATATCGAGATGATCAATTAGAGAGTTTTTCAACATTAAAACAACTTTTACTAATGGCTTTTTAATGTGCATCTGTAGTTCTAGGTTTTAAGGTTGGAACCTTATATAAACTTTTCACGCACCAAAACCTTTGACATGCATGACATGTACGTAGGGTAGGGCGCAAACTACTAGTAGAGTAGGGGTGGCAATGGTACTAATAGAGTAGGGGTGGAAATGGGTCGAGTTGAGTCGGGTTCGCCTGACATGGGTCTGAATCAGAAAAATGATATGGGACCCAAACCCGATCAAACTTGAATCTAGTGGACCCAAAAATATAGTGGGATCTTGGACCCGACTTAAAAATTACAATATTTATGTATGGGTGTAGTTTGTATATAGCTGAGGCTGTAAACAATCAAAGTAGAGCACAGATTCAAATAGTATCGAGAAATGTGATTTCAATACTGAAAATCTTTATGATAGCCTTAAAATTTATTTTTATATTTAGTTATAAAATTTAAAGCTTAAAAAATAGTGTAAATTAAGCAGATCTATAAAAACTTGAAAATCTTGAAAATTGATTGTCAAAAAATACATATAAGATGTACTATTTCCAGAACTTGAAATCCATTTTTTTTTCATGTCCATGCATTTTAATGTTGAGATGATCAATTTGAGGACATTTGAGCATCAAAACAACCTCTTATAGTGAAGTTTTTGAGGTGGGCTCTAATTTGATTGTTTAGAGCCTCATATAAATTTTTTCCTTTATGTATTATTCAACTATATTTAAATATGGGAAAAGTTTATATAGAGCCGAGGCTCTAAACAATCAAAATTGAGCGTGCATCGAAAATTTCGCTTGAAAAGATTGTTTTGATGCCCGAATACCTTCAAATTGATCATCTCGACATCAAGATGCATGAACATGAAAAAAAATAGATTTGAAGTTTTAGAAATAATGTATTTTGTAACGCATTTTTTGATCGTCAATTTTCAAGATTTTTAAGTTTTCATAGATCTATCAATCTACGCTATTTTTTAAGCTTTAAATTTTATAAATATATATGAAAATATATTTTAAGGCTATAAAAAAGATTTATAGTATTGAAACCACATTTCTCGACAACTATTTGAAGGTAGGCTCTAATTCGATTGTTTAGAGCCTAGCTATAGAAACGGCACCCTTTAAATATAGGGAGAGGTTTGTGTAAGGTGTTAGCCTTAAACAGTCATAGTGAGGTGCACCCAAAATCTCGTTATAAGATATATTTTAGGCACTGAAACTCTTATGATCACCCTAAAATGTATTTTTCATCCTATTATAAAATTGAAAGCTCCAAAAATATTGTAGATTTAATAACATTGTAAAAAAAAAAAAACAAAAATATTGCAGATTTAACAAATCTATAAACACTCAAATATTTTGATAATAGATGTTTTAGATAATATTTTACAAGATATACTAATATTAATACTTGAAATTCAATTTTTCCTTCATATTCCTACATATCGAAGTGGAGATGATCATTTGGAAGGTTTTTTAAATGATGAAACAATTTTTCGATGAGTATTGAGGGGCAAACAACCTTTTCTATGAGTATTGAGGTGCACTTTATATAAATTTTTTTCTTAAATATATTTATATATCTGGATTAGAAAAATATTAGGTTACCTGGATCACACCCGAATAGTATTTGAGTCTAAAATTTGGACCCGAACCTTACTTGTGAGGGTCCAATTTATGGACCCATCATTAGGCCGGAACCGAATCCGAGGTCGGGTCCGAGTCTATTGCCAACCTTGCCCTCATAGGTTCATCAATAAAGTATTATAAAACTGGGGACTGAGGAAATTGGGCGGCTTACCTAAGCAAGCCATTGGGGGCCCCAATGCGGTGGGAAAGGCGGACCTTCTACTCCAACTGCTCATGGAGAGAGGGAAACTTCGGTTTATTTTATACTTTAGAGAGAGAAAATATAGAGAGAGAAAAGCGGTGAAAGGACTAAAAAAGAGAAAGAAAGAGCGTGGGGTGGGTATAATGGTGGCGATTCATGGGGTAATATACGGAGAAAGCGGTGGAAGAGGAGGCGCGAGAGAGGGGGAAGAGGAGGGCAGATGGGTTCCCTCCAGACATGGAGAAAGGCCTACGGGGCTTTGAAGGACACCACCAAAGTTGGCCTTGCCAAGGTTAACAGCGATTTTAAGGTATACGCTTCTCTCTCTAAGAAAAGCTCTCTTTCTCTCTCTACTGTGATTTATTTTTCTCTTTCTTCTCATTCGGGTTCTTCTAAGTTCAGTACTCCCTTTCCTCGTCTCTCCCTCGTCTCTCCCTCTTGTTATTTTTTCTCTTTATTTGGGTTACTCTATTTTCAGTATCTCTCTCTCTCTCTTGTCATTTCGGTTGCTCTAATCCCATTTCCTCGTCTCTCATGCTTTCCCTGTGAATCTATTTTCTCTCTCTTTTATTTTGGGTCTCTAATTTGAGTCCCCCCCTCTATCTCTCTCTCCTGCTGCCCCTGCGAATCTCTCTCTTTACTTTTTAGTTCCTTTATTTGACTCTCTTGTTGGCCCTCTCCTCCGGCCCCTGATTGTCCTTTTCTTTCTCTAGATATGGATTCCTCTGTATTTGAAACCTCTCTCTCTCGATGGGGAACTTTCATTCTCTCTCTATTCAATTGGGTCCCTCTGATTTCAATTCTTTTGATTGGAGGATGTGGACGTTGCGATCGTCAAAGCCACAAACCATGTCGAATGTCCCCCAAAAGAGAGACATGTGCGAAGTAAGACGTCTCTCCGTCCCTCTTCTTTCATTTCTTGAACTAAATGCTCTGTTTTATTCTACTGCCTTTTCTTATTGAATTATTTGGTTCCCTGTATTTCTCTCTCTAGAAATTTTGGCTGCAACTTCGGTGATTCGCCCCCGGGCTGATGTTGCGTACTGTATACACGCACTTGCTAGGCGACTGGCCAAGACCCACAACTGGACGGTATTTTTGATAGCTTCTTGATCTTTACAGTGAATGAACTATTTTTTTGCCTTTTTCTTGATAACTAGTCAGAATTGGGTTTTGCTTTTCTTGTTATTAATTGAGAGATAATAACTTGAGAATTGGGTGTTGTTTTTCTTACTTAATTGCCACTTGGTTTTTTCATTCTGATAATGACTTCGAGAATTGGGTTTTTGTTTGTTTCTGATAACTAATTGAGAAATGGCTTTTTTTCATGCCCACACTACTTGAATCATGTAAGTGATTTTTATGTGCCAGTGTATGTGATGATGCAGATTTTTATTTTAGGGTAGCAAAATAGGTCTGGGCACGGTACCGGCACTCTATGTAACAGTTGAAATGATTTGGCACAGCATAAATATAACAATTTATGCGTTTGTTTACTAAGCTTATCTACGTTTACAATGCATGCACATCATATTTTTAATATTCATGAAGCCATGGATACATGCATGCATTTTTATAGAAATGGTCTCATAAAAGGTCTACTTTTTGATTCATGATTGTTATCGTAATATTTGCGCATATATCTACGTATATACATAATTTAGAACTCAGGTCAGGACTTAGTCAATTGATCTCAACCACCTTCTAATTCCTGAAATGGTTGGCATTGTGATTTGTGTTCGTACTTCTATATTTTTAATGTTAACATCTACTATATGGGAACATTAGGTAGCTATACATGAATCCACGGCCATAAAATCACATTTAATTGTATAAAAAATCCTTATCGAAAAGAACTGTGTATAATACTATTGTATAAGTTCCAAACTGACATGAAACCAGTTTTTTCCTAAATTGCTTTTTCCTTTTCCTAGGAGTATTAATGTTCATTTTTCATTCATGTCTCCTCCAATTCAATGAGGCTCTCTTTTTCACCTTCTCACTGAGTCTTATGTCAAGTTTGACTCCTTCTATTCAGCTTGTTAGGCTCGTGGTCATCGGTCACGAGCCTAACAAGCTGAATAGAAGTAGGTTAATTGTGATGAAAAATTAACCAAGTCAACTCAGTCGAGTTTCAAATGTTCTTATTATACTGAATGATTGGTAAACTTGCCTTGAGGATCTTAGGGATGAAAGAGCCACCCATAACGACCGAATTAGGAAATCATCGATTTTACGAGGGTGTGGATGGGACATCTTTGTTCACCGTGATATTAAACCTCGACGCTGACTTAAGATCGTCCAAACCAGAGTTGTCTTGTGCCCCTAGCTATTATCTTTTTTTTTTTTTTTGGGTAATTCAGTGGCTTACCCGTTTTTTAAAGTAGATCAGGAGTTAGCTTTTTGAAGGTGTTAGTAGGGTGGTGTTAGTGGTGGGAATGGAAACCACAACGTGGTAACTATGGTGTGGGGTGCTACCACCACGACCTTAGCCCCTAGCTATTCTTTACCACCCTATTGCATTGCAAAGGGTGGTCTAGCATGAAAAGTTATGGGAAAGAATACATCACAACATCTCTAATTCCTCAATCTCTAGTGATCTATGTGTCCTAAATTCATTAAGATTAGGATGCATTGCATCCCATATTTCTTGTTCAAGTGCCTACCCCCCCCGCCCACCCCCCACCCCCACCCCAAAAAAAAAAGAAAGAAAGAAAAAAAAGAAAAATTGCATACCTCCTTAAGTATGGTGCACCTTGAAACTACTTTCGATTCCTGACGGTCTATACAATTGAGAAGAGATCTAGATTTTTCATTTGTTTAACCATTTCTCCCATCCCTTCACTCCATTTGTTCTACCTGTTTTGTGATCACTTGGCTGAATGGCGTAAAATATCTCATCAATGTGGATTACCGCACTCCATTGACTGAATGGCTTAAAATAACTCATTAATGTGGCATTTTAGTGAAATCCCCTTGAGCTTCCTGATCAAATTGCTCCAATACTGTCCCTTACAGTTTCAGATGCTTGTCATGTCCCAAACCATTTATAGATCCATGTTTCATAGGGAAACAAACAACCCTGGGTTAGGCAGCCCAAACTGGCTGGGAATTGGTACCAACTGGACTCTTGTTTACAAAAGTTCCAAAATAGTAGCAAACCATGTAATTGCTCCTAGTTGTCAGTTCTTGATCCTTTTTTTTAAAAAAAAAACTTTTCCTTGGGGAGGGTGGGGTCTCAATGTTGTAGCTGGTGGTTTTATAGGAGTGCCATGTGAAGCACTTGGAGGTGTTCGTCTTTGTATATAACATGTATTTGTGTAACCCAACTAGCGTAGTTCTTTGGATTATCTAGTCGTTTAGATTTCTGATAAGTTCTATGCAAGGGGATTTCATCCTTGACTAAGTACACATGCATCCATTTCCCATTTTGAGCTCCTGCCTCCATTTTAACACCTCCAAGAAATGGTTATTTGCCGAGCTAGGTAAGGGTGATCCACCATGTCTATCATACTCTAAGGCTCATTCAAGTGACTAACAATTTGGAGTCAATTTTCCCTTCCCAATAAACTTCTTATTTTTGTAGATCATCATTATCATTTCAGCCTTCTCTCAATTAGTTGGGGTCAGCTGCATGAATCCTGGTTCTCCATTCTACTATATTAAAGGCCATACCCTCAGTGAGGTAATAAGTTCCCATATATTTTCGGACTACTTTCAACTATGTACTTTTGGGCCTATCCCTTGCCTTTTTAAGTCCTTCCACTTGAACTAACTCGCACCTCCTTACAGGTGCTGTACTTAGTCGGTGCCACATATGGCCCGCCCACCTAAGTCTACTCTTGCTCATTTTATCGCCTATTGGTGCCACGCTTAAATTCTCTCGAATAGTTTCATTTTGAATTCTATCCCTTCTTGTCTTGCCACTCATCCATCTCAGCATCCTCATCTCTGTTATACTCATTTCATGGGTATATTGTTTTTTGTCCGCCCAACATTCCAGAGCAAAGCTAGTCTCACTGCTGTCCTATAGAACTTGCCCTTCAGCTTCATTGGTATGCGGTGATCACATAAAATTCCTGTTGCACATCTCCACTTCGCCCCACTCAGCTCTAATTTTGTGTGTTACATCTTCCTCGATCTCTCCATTTTTTTGGATTATTGACCCAAGGTATCCAAAGTGCGGTCTTTTTTGTACTTCATGGCCGTCAATCTTAACTACTTCCTCGTTTCTACTCCTATTGTTACTAAACTTGCACTCCATATATTCTGTCTTAGTCCGACTAATTTTAAAACATTTGGATTCTAGGGCATCCCTCCAAAGTTCTAACTTTGTGTTGATGCCGTTTCGGGTCTCATCAATCAAAACAATGTCATCTGCGAACAACATGCATCATGGTACCTGATCCTGTAGGTTCCTAGTTAAGTCGTCCATAACTAAGATAAAGAGTTACGAGTTCAATGCTGACCCTTAATGTAAACTTATTGTCATTGAAAACTTACTCGTCTCTCCACTAGTTGCTCGTACACTAGTTACCGCTCCATTGTATATATCTCTCACCAAGCCGATGAAATGTCTAGAGATGCCTTTCTTTTCCAACATCCGCTAAATCAAATATCTAGGTACTCTATCTTAAGATTTCTCTAGATCAATAAAGACCATGTAGAGGTCTTTTTCCTTCGCCTTAAACTTCTCAATCAGTTGTCTAAGTAGGAAAATTGCCTCAGTTGTTGACCTTCCTGGCATAAAACTAAATTGGTTTTCAGATACACTCGTTACATGCCTTAGTTGTTGCTTAATGATTCTCTCCCAGGGCTTTATAGTATGGCTCATAAGCTTGATCCCTCGATAGTTTGCACAATTTGTATATCTCATTTGTTCTTGTAAATAGGTACCACAATACTTTTCCTCCATTTGTCTGGCATTTTCATTATTCTCAATACCTTCTTGAACAGCTTCGTCAGCCAGTCAATGTCTATTTCCCCTATGCACTTCTAAACCTCTATCGGCATGCTTCTGGTCCTAAAGCCTTTCTATCTTTATCCTTTTCAAAGCGTCTTTTACTTCTGACATCCTAATCTTACAAATGTATCTATTACCTCTGCCATCGCTTGTACTAACAGTCCCTTCTATTACTATGTTCCCATTGTGTTCGTCATTTAATAATTTTTGAAAATAGATTCTCCACCTTTCGTTGACCTCATCATCTTTCGTTAAAAATAAACTCTTTATTTTTATAGATAATAGAGTTATATTAAGCAATTGTCGAAACAATATCGTAGCCCACAAATGAACTTTTTATGAAGTTGATTGCTGGGTCATGGACTGATAAAATTTCTCTAGTAAACACAGTTTATCGTGACTTGATCGTTTTCTTGTCTGCCTATCAACATATATTTCTGAGGGAAGGCGTACCATAATCCAATGGAGTTTGGCATACGATACTTGAGACTTTGAAGGGAATATGTAGCCTCCATTTTTGCTGATTGATATTGAGGGTGAACCGTAGCAGGGTACAAAGGATGTTCTGTCAATCATAGATCCTCTCCTCCATTTGTCATTGGGAAAGTGCGGTGAATACCCCTTTGGTATACTTCATATCATATCATTGGATTGTGGTATTACTCGACCTACTTCCATTTGCTTAGGGAAACTCCAGCATAGGGAAACTCTGGCATTGGCATTATTTCTAAAGGATTGGCTATTTGTTATACTATTATTTGTTTGAGATAATGTTGATATAGTGATTATATGCGTCCATTGTATTTGGATTGATTCTTTTTCTTCACTTTGGCCATATATTCTACCTTTATTTTCAATCATTGGCCTCAGTTTCTTATTCTTTTTCTCATTTTATAAGTAAATAATTCTCATTCTTCTGTTTGTTGGCATCTTTTAGGTGGCACTGAAAACACTCATAGTTATCCATAGGACTCTACGGGAAGGTGACCCTACTTTTCGTGAGGAACTGCTTAATTTCTCCCACAGGGCCCATATACTCCAGTTATCTAATTTTAAGGATGACTCTGGTCCAATTGGTTGGTTTCCTGTACCCAAATCTATTTTTCCAGATTCGTAATCATGTTACAGTCACATTTCTCATTAGGAACGTATACCAATATATATGGTACTCAAATAATCCATCAAAAAAAATAGTAGAATAAAAGTTTGTCCACCCTCCATTCTCTATGGGCAGCAGATATCGATGCTATGGAGATGAATTTCCCATTCGGTCCTGCTATGATTAATGTTTGCTGTCTATCATGGATAATGAATGGTGGATGGCCCTTTGGTGTACCACATACCATGCTATTGCTGAGTGGTATAACTTTTGAATG
The DNA here is from genome assembly GCF_054954075.1 of Amborella trichopoda. NCBI lineage: Eukaryota > Viridiplantae > Streptophyta > Magnoliopsida > Amborellales > Amborellaceae > Amborella > Amborella trichopoda. The sequence goes on from NC_142348.1 coordinate 5,349,714, forward strand.
GCTAGCCAAATTATGATATACTTCTAATAATTGTTTGGGAAACATTATTCTTGTGCAGCTTGGGATTGCTCTGCTTGGGTTCGTACCTATGCTTTGTTCCTTGAGGAAAGACTGGAATGTTTTAGAGTTTTGAAGTATGATGTCGAAGCTGAACGTTTTACCAAGCCTGCAGAAGGGCATGAGAAGGTACGCTTTTAATGTTGGATTTGTTCATATGGGAAAATGTGCTATAATTACATTTAGGAACATCTTAGTCTTCTATTGGGGTCATCAACTTCCAATGAATTTATGGACAATGATAGATTCGGGGATTTCAAAGCGGTGATCTGGATCATGAATGGCCAATCTGGATCAGATCCGGTGAGGTGCTGATCTAGTTCCTTATCAGAACTATGAATGCATTTGAGTCCGAGGGGCTCACTTGGTTCTTTGAGAGAACATGGCGAGTGTTAGGGAATCAAGCAATTTTGTTAGAAGAATCGTCTGATTCCTACCCCAATTATATGCGAACGACTTAGTCTTCTATTGGGGTCATCAACTACCAATGAATTTATGGACAATGATAGATTCTGGGATTCAAAGCGGTGATCTGGATCATGAATGGCCAATCTGGATCAGATCCGGTGAGGTACTGATCCTGTTCCTTATCAGAACTATGAATGCATTCGAGTCCGAGGGGCTTACTTGGTTTCTTTGAGAGAACATGGCGAGTGTTAGGGAATCAAGCAATTTTGTTAGAAGAATTGCTTGATTCCTACCCCAATTTATTTTTGGACCTTTTTCATTTTTTTTGAATATTAAAGCATTAGTTTAGTATAATATTTTTTTTAAAAAAGCATTAGTTTAGTACTATTTTGTCTGGGGCCATTTTTAAAATACTTGGCCATTGCAGTGTTTTAAAAAATTGATTGGCCAGGTTAATGTTTAAAACTTGGAGTTGGGTTAAGATTGCCCATGCTCTGTACCTGTCCAGATAGGTTGAAATGGTTGACAGTAAATAAAAACATTAATAATATTTTTTTGGATATTCAGCTTTTTTTTTTTTTTGGGGGGGGGAAGTGTCTTGATTGCCTACCTACTGAGTTGCAATCTAGATTAGTGATTCTGATTGCCAGATTTTAAAACCTAGGTCCAAGTGGATTGGTCCTCCATTGTGCCGATCTGGTTTGGCCGAATAGGGCAATCAAGGTCAGCTGAATTGGCTGTCTATCCAAAAGTTAAGAAAGAACAGGAACTTAAGAAGAGAAAGTGTTGCATAGTTACATCTTCCTAATTTATAATATGTTTATTTGATGATTAAATCATCAAACAAACATAACATTTGGGGGGAACAATGCAATTTTGAAAGGTTAGGGTTCATTTCTAATTCTGGGAGGGAATTGGTCCAGTGGGTCTTGAATCCTATACAGATCGACAATTCTCGATCTGGATTGATGGCTTTTAAAACCTTGTGCAAGTGTTTTAAATCTGATATCATCTTGGTGGATCTGCCCTCCATTGGACCAATCCGGATCAGCGAAATTGGTGATCTAGCAAAAAATAAAAATAAATATAAAAATGAAAAAGAGTGAAAAATTACATAAATCCATATTTGTTTGATGATTTAGAGTTCCAATAGTTAAAAAGAAAATTAAACATAGGGAGTTAGGTAAACTAGAGAGATTCGAGCCAACTCTCGATTTTGAGAGGGAATTGGGCCAATCAATGTCCAGTTCTGATCCACAACGACGATTTTCAAAACCCTGTATTAAGCAGTCTATACAAGAAAAACTATTAGGGTTTGAAAGGTTTTATTTAGTAAGAGGAAGGAATTTAACGCCTATTATTAGGTGCCGTGACTGTATGGCTCTATTTTACTCAATTCATAGTGTTCAATATTCATTTACTTATTTATGGTTGAAACTCTAAATCATCAAATAAATATTTATATTATGAATTTATGCAACTTTTTTTCTCTCTTTTCGTTTTAGATTTTATTTATTTTTATTTTGGGTTGGATTGTCGATTCAGCTGATTTGGATTGTTCCAATGGAGGACCGATCCACCCAGATGATCCTTGTTCTAAAACACCAGCCCAAGGCTTTATAGATTGCCAATCCAAATCGAGAATCACCAATGAAGATCGAATTCAGTGACTCACTGGACTGGTCCCCTTCTTGATGCAGAAATTGGCCCTATTCTATTCTAATTTGCATTACTCCCCATGTATATTATGTTTGATGATTTAGAATTTAATCCATGAAACAAATATATTATAAATGGAGGAGATGGATCTATACAACACTTTAATTTGCTCTTCATTTTTTTTTTTGCTTTTTTCTTTTTTAACTTTCTGTTTGATCTACGATCCGGGCGATCTAGATTGGTAATTAGGATTGCCAGATTTGGCCGATTCGGATTATAGTATGGTGGAGGTCTGTTCCACCCAAACCAAGGTTTTAAAACCCCGCTATTTGGATTGTGAATCAACAATTCTGATTGGATTCGGCGGGTGGGCAATCTTGGTCTCCCCCGCCCCCTAATGTTATTTTCTTATTAATTTTTTGTGAAATTTCGACCTTTTCAACCATTATTAAAAAAACGTTGATTTGAATCTGGAATCGATGAACATGGTGATTCTGAGTAGGAATTAGCCGACTCGTTGATATATAATATATAATATGTAATAGTCGATATCACATCATATAAGCATATTATATAAAGTCATTATCATGTCATATAAGTTAAAGGGCTTGCTCGGCTAGCTTTGAGTGGCACTTTAAATGCTTGGTTGGGGGATCAAATCCCCACCCTCGTACTCTGTTACCTTTTAAATGCTTGTATTTGTACCTCAATTTTTTATTAACGCTTTTCTATTAACAACAAAAGTATTGCGACGGGAAGAATCAAACCTCCACCTCTTTGGAAAGAAAAAGACGGTCTCACTCTCTCTCTCTTTTTTCTGTCTGATCGGCAAACTATTGATCCATCTTAGGATCAGTGTTTGTACGATCTACTCTAACAATCCGTTTTTTATAACACTAGTTTCGACTGGTCCTAATTGGTTCAGCGGGTGGGCGATCCAAAATCCCATCACACTGAGCGGGATGATCTGTGTTTGAAATATTGTGTTTAAGAACTTGGATTTCCTAGGTGAACTGGCCAGTCACTGGACCTTGACCCGGACCTGGACCATCCAGATTAGTGAATCAGCGGTCTTGTGATTCAGCCATATGGGCAAAAGAAAAAATCGAGTTATGTGGGTTTGCAAAGACAAGATAGACCATTACATTATTGATTTGCTATTATTACCAAAACACATAATACTAAGAGTCTAGTTCATTCTTGTTGGAGTGCAAGACATTCATTTCATTCTCTAAATTGCAATATACAACAATAATGACATCCATATGATCAATCAAATGGTAATAATATAATTAGTCAAGTCCAAACATACAAACTAGGACCAAGAATAAATAACAAGATGGGCTCATATAAGTCATTCGCATCAGTGTCATATCGATCGTCGCCATAATGTTGAGTGGTCTGGAGGAGTACATTTGTGGGTTCTCCAAGGAAGATGTGTGCCCACCTTCTGACTGCTATATCTGCTCTGTGAATGGTTCTTCATGGGGAGACGAATGCCCTTCTCCTTAGCGACGTCCCTAGGGCTGGTTTACCCCTCATGCTCATCCCCACCCTCCTGCTGTTGGGGCTTAGGCAGGCACTCTTCTAGTTCGGATTGGGTGGCATCATGATCATCTACTGCCCCATCCCCCCTATCTTCTGCCCCATCTCCCCTTGCAAATACCTAAACACTGACATCTGATTCGAATTACTCAAATGTTTGCTGGTCACGTCTGCTTACTTCCTCATAATCGCCGCCTTCTTTATTTCCCTCACCTATTGCCTCAAGAAATGTCCTCTTACATAGTACTTGCTCTTCCTCTTCCGCCACACCTACTCCTCAGTTGTATAGACTACAAATATGACATCTAGGTTGATCGCCCGGTTCTCTGACAAAATAGAATGCCCCTCTGACTGGAAACAATTCCTGGTTCTGATTAGGAACCAGTTCGGTCCCCATCAAATATGTTATGGATCGGTGATTCCCAATTGTAATTGTGATTTCTTGAATAACTGGATAGAGTGCAAAACTAGGGTGCCTTCCAAATTTCACAAATGCTTTGTTGAGATTGAAGACCATGAGAACTTTATTACATACGCCTTTGTGGGTGAAATTTGGAACGCTATTACTAGAAGATTCAACACTGAAGCTGTAGACGTTTCAAAAATCCAAAGTCCCCTAACAAATTGGTTCCAAGAGAAGCCCATAGACAATTTTTTAGGAATATCTCTCTTCCCTAATTTGGGTCATATGGCAAGAAAGAAATTGGAGGGTGCAAGAAGATCATCATATGATTAAAGGAACACCAAGGGAGGTGACGTGGAAAATTCAAAATAGCATCTCGAAAGGGATATCCCTGCAAAGAAGGCAAGAGGAAAAAATCATTCATGGAAGATGAGAAATACAAATTCCCAATCAATGTTGGGTGAGAGAGAGCAAATATAGTAAGGTATAGTAAGGTCAATATGTAAGAGTGATATAGAAAAGCTTTAAGGGAGATAACTCACAACAAGGGACACCAAGGGAGGTGACGTGGAAAATTCAAAATAGCATCTCGAAAGGGATATCCCTGCGAAGAATGCAAGAGGAAAAAATCATTCATGGAAGATGACAAATACAAAGTCCCAATCAATGTTGGGTGAGAAAGAGCAAATATAGTAAGGTCAATATGTAAGAGTGATATAGAAGAGCTTTCAGGGAGATAACTCACAACAAGTTTTCATACAAATTAATACAGTGGGTGGGGTTCCTGGACAAACCCCTGCTACTTTAAGGGAAAAAAAGAGAGAAAGAAAGTAGAGTGGGGTTCCCAGGAACAGTATATGACCCAATAGTTGGTCCTATTCTCCCCTCAGTAGAGTGGGGTTCCCAGGAACAGTATATGCTATTCTCCCCTCTTATGGTATAAAGTACAGTTCATTGGATTACAGTATACTGATCATTTTGCTGCATTTTGCTTGTAGGGCCATAGTAGAACGAGAGATCTTGATAGCGAGGAGCTTTTGGAGCAAATGCCTGCCTTACAACAATTACTTTATCGTCTTGTGGGTTGCCAGGTAGTCTTTTTGGTCCCTGTTGCGGCTTACTTTAGTCTGGAGTAGGACATAAGTTTCATATATAGTTTAAGGATGAGAGTATTAGTTTGTACGTTCTTTTTTTTGGTCTGTTTATGGAGGGTTGGTTCTCCTTATCATCTTGTTCTTTATTCAGCCTGAAGGTGGAGCTGTTGGGAATTATGTGATACAGCATGCCCTGGCTTTGGTATGTCTTCTTTATTTTTGTAGACCAATTAATAGTTTATTGTGTTACTATTTTTTCCTGTCTTTGTACTTTGCTCTAAATGTAACATGCATTAGTTAGCATTCTAGTGCTTCTGAAGTTTGCATTTGTAACTTTAATGATCCAGGGAAAGTTAAAGAGTGAATTAGTGGCAAATTGTAGTTTAGATGCCTGCACCAACTGCAAATAATTGAAAAAAAAAGAAAGAGAAAGAAAATAAATGCAAACTGCTTGAAAATGAGCTAGGCCGTCCGCTGTCATTGTCTTCATCAATCTATTTCTTTATTTATTGGGAGAAAAGTTATGTAATTTTGGTTTGATTGGGGCTTGGAGGCAAGGGATGAAAAAAATGCTTGATTACTTCTATAAATTTTAAATTTTCAGGTATTGAAAGAAAGCTTTAAAGTTTATTGTGCTATTAACGATGGAATTATCAATCTTGTTGACAAGGTATTGAGATTTCAATAATTTGGGCTTTTCATACTTAATTGTTGCTTTTCATGTAAGTGTCTACCCTTTCTCCTTACCATGATCTCCTATCATTGTTACAGTTTTTTGAGATGCCGAGGCATGAAGCTGTGAAAGCATTAGAGATTTATAGAAGAGCTGGCCAGCAGGTTACAGTGATTTTGTTTTTGCATTCATTAAGTTTTATTTGTATAGTTATCAAAGAAATAAAAAAGAATATGTTTGGATTTCAATATCAATAGTTTTGATGTGATTTTGTGTTTGCAGGCTGAAAGCCTTTCTAGTTTCTATGATGTTTGTAAAGGATTGGAACTTGCTAGGAATTTCCAGTTTCCATCTTTGCGAGAGGTATGCGTTTATTTTATTTGGAGCATAATTGTTAATTTGTGGGGGCTTTTGTGTATTGTGGTCACGTTTGTACTGGCTCATTAACAACTTTTTTGCTTTTGCAGCCGCCTCAATCATTTCTTGTAACAATGGAAGAATACATTAGAGAAGCACCTCGAGTGGTTTCTGTCCCAAGAGAACCCCTAGTAAGTGTGAATAATGATCTCCTATAATTCAGTTGTACATCTCTTTCAAGCGGATGGAGCTCAATATAGGGGTCTTCATGTTTAGACATGCTGAATGGTTCAACTTCTGATTTATTTGTGTGCATTTAACAAAAGGGCTTCATTATTGGCAAAATTTTTGGTGCTTCTAGGAGTGGGCAATTCATTTCATAGTTTTTAAAATTATGTGATTATGCAAGTGTTGATGCATTCAAACATGGTCTTAGGGGTGTGTCTCTACATCAGTTGGTGCATTGGTAACAAAACCTTCTAATGAAAGGTAAAAATGGTGAATTGAGTAACTCATGCCCCAAGCTAGTCTGGCTAGACATAGATCCTACAGAGCGGAACATAGTTATTGGAAGTTGGAGCAGGTGCATGACTGAGGGGTTGTCGGTAGCAAGAAGATCCCTAATTTGGGAGCATCATAGGTTTGTGGTTATGGATGTCTGCCTCAAGAGATGGATGAGAAATAGTAAAACTAATAGGCGTCCAAGAACTAGGTGGTGGAATTTAAAAATGGAGAATATAGACTTATTTAGGGATAAGTTGGTAAAAGAAGGAAAATGGAATCCGAAGCATTGGTAAAAGAAGGAAAATGAAATTCTGAGCACGAAGTTAATGTTGTGTGGAATGAGATGGTTGACTGTATTAAGAAAGTGGCAAAAGAAGTTTTAGGAGAAACTAGAGGGAAAAGCAAGTTCGACAAAGAAACCTAGCAGTGAAGTGAGGAGATTCAGAGGGCTATTAGCGAAAAACGATCTTATTATAAAGCTTGGCAATGTAATAGAAGATGATTAAAATTTAGAAGAATATAAAAATGCTAAAAAAATAGTAAGGCTAAGCTTAAAGCATAGATAATCTGTGCAATAAACTAGGGATAATAGAAAGTAAAAAGATGTCTTCAAACTAGTTAAAATGAGAGAGAGGAAGTGTAGGGATCTAGATTATATTAGATGCATTAAGAGTAAGGATCCTTTGACCCTTGTGAAAGATGACGAGGTCAACAAAATATGGAGAATTTATTTTCAAAAATTGTTAAATAACAAATATTATGGGAACACAACATTAAGATGAACCTTTGACATAAATGAGGGCAGAGTTCATTATTACATTCGCAAGATTATGAAATCTAAAGTGAAAGAAGCTTTGAGAAAGATAAAGATAGGAAAGGCTTTAGGACCAGATGGTATCCCGATTGAGGTTTGGAAATGCATGGGGAGATTGGCATATGCTGGCTTACCAAGTTGTTCAACAAGGTGTTGAGAACAAAGAAAATGCTAGACAAATGGAGAAAAAGTACTGTGATACCTATTTACAAGAATAAAGGAGACATACGGAATTGTATAAACTATTGAAAGATTAAACGTATGAGCCACAATATGAAGTTGTGAGAGAGAGTGGTTGAGCAACAACTAAGGCGTAAAACAAGTGTATCGGAAAATCAGTTCAGTTTTATGCCAAGGCGGTCAATTATTGAAGTCATTTTCTTACTTAGTCAACTGATTGAGAAGTTTAGGGCGAAGGAAAATGACCTCCACATGGTCTTTATTGATTTAGAAAAAGCATATGATAGGGTACTTAGAATTTAATTTGGTTGGTACTGGAAACGAAAGGAGCCATTGGATGCCATATTGACATAGTGAGAGATATGTACGAGAGAGCGCTAACTAGTGTGCGGACAACTAGTTGAGAAACAAGGGAATTCTCAGTGATAATAGGCCTACTTCAGGGGTCAGTGCTGAGCTTATATTTATTTGTTTTGGTTATGGATGAATTAACTAGGCACCTACAAGATGAGGAACCGTGGTGTATGTTGTTCGCGGATAACATAGTTATGATTGAGACTAGAGGTGGCCTCAACGCAAAGTTAGAACGTTGGAGGGATGCTCTAGAATCTAAAGGTTTTTAAAATTAGCCAAACTAAGAGAGAATATATGGAATGCAAATTTTGTAATAATACGAGTAGAAATGAGAAAATAGTTAATATTGATGGTCAAGAAATGCCTAAAAGAGATTGTTTTCAATATCTAGCGTCGATAATTTAAGAGAATGAAAAGATTGAGATTTGAGAATATATCGCACATAGAATTAGAGCTGGGTTGGGCGAAGTGGAGATGTGCATCCGGAGGTTTATGTGATCGCCGCATACCATTGAGACTGAAGGCTAAGTTCTATGGGGTGGCTGTCGGACTAGCCATGCTTTATAGGGAGAATATTGGGCAGTCAAGAAACAAGATATCCATAGTATGAATGTAGCTGAGATGAAGATGTTGAGATGGATGAGTGGCAAGATAAGAAGGGATAGAATCTGGAATGAATATACACGTGCGAACTTAGGTGTAGCTTCAATAGGCAATAAGATGAGGGAAAGTAGACTTAGGAGGGTTGGCCATGTGCAACGTAGACCTAATACAATGCCAGTTAGGATGTGCAATGTGGTTCAAGTGGAAAGCTTTAAAAGGGCATGGGGAAGGCCTAAAAGGACATGGATAGAGGTAGTAAGAAAATATATGGTGATTTCTGGTCTTATTGAGGGTATGCCCTTGATAGAGAAGAATGTAGGAGCATTATTCATATAGCTGACTGCAAATTATTAGGATAAGGCTTGGATGATGATGATGATGATGATGATGATAGGAGTAGTATTGCAACAAATATATAAAGGGATTGTCTACAAAGAGACAATTTATCTTTTGTACATGGAGGTCACAATCATTCTCTCTCATTGGACATCAAATTGGATGGTTTGGGGTGAGTCACGAAGTCCAAGAGTTTTGTTTTTGGAATTTTGTGTCTATTCGATGATACTCTTACAATCGCCCATTTTTAAAGGACAAGAGTGTTTGTGACCTCCATGTACAAAAGATAAACGATCTCTTTGTAGACAATCCCATATATAAAATATATGAGAATTTTAAAAATAAAAATTGCATACAATTTTTATAAATTATATAGTGATATACAATTCCTTGAAGATGAAGAGATTGAGGAAGATGTTGTACATAGAATTAGAGCTGGGTGGGTGAAGTGGAGATGTGGTTTCATAGTTTTATGTGATTGTCGCATACCAATGAAAGGGAAGGGGAATGAAGTTTTATAAGACGACTGTAAGGCCAACGATGCTTTATGGGACAGAATGTTCGGCGGTCAAGAAATAAGATATCCATATAATGAATATAGCTGAGATGATCATGTTGAGATGGATGAAGGGCAAGACAAGAAAGGATAAAATTCATAATGAATATCTAAGGGAACTTAGGGGGTCTGAGGGAACTTAGGGGTTTGAGGGAACTTAGGGGTAGCTCCAATAGGTGATAAGCTAAGGGAAAGTAAGCTTAAGTGGGCTGACCATGTGCAATGTCGAGCTAGAATAACACATTTTAGAAGGGGCAATTTGGTTAATGTGGAAGGCTCTAAAAGGGCAAGTGGAAGGCCCAAAAGTACATGGATGGAAGTAGTGAGAATCGATATGGTGACTTATGGTCTGTATGAGAGTATGACCCTTGATAGAGTGGAATGGCGGAACATGATTCATGTAGACGACCCCAAATGGTTGGGATGATGATGATATTTCAGAACACAATAAAGATATAAAAAATATTTGTACTTTACTTACAAATATATTTTGTCAAGTAAATTTTACAGCATCTACTTAGCCAGGTCTTATTATCATCGGAACACAATAAAGATATAAGGAATATATGTACTTTTCTTGCAAATATATTTTGTCAAGTAAATTTTACAATGCATTTATTTAGCCAGGTCTTATCATGTAAAAGTCCTGCATTATAAATATTAGGATGATCAATCGAATGTAATATTTAATAAAAGATATTAATAGATTTCAGCCAACATAGGTTCTACCCTTTTCTTCCTTTCCCCTTGATAAACAATTGATGTAGAAGCAAATGACTCCTATCTTTGAATTTTTCCTATTAAAATTGAAGGATGTATTTTTTGGGGGATTTTCATGGTTTATTCTTCTGATTTTTAAGTTTTTATGGATTTTAGGGTTCTTTAGGATTTTTAGGTGCCGTTTGGTCTTCTATTTTATGTAGAATTAGGATTTCTTGTAGTCGCAGTATGCTCCTTATTATAAATTGGGATTGGAAGAGGGTTGTAAGGAGATGAATGGGATTTTGAAATACAAAAGGAAGAGAGCTTTGCTCTGGAATACCTGGTAAGGGTTTTGTTTAGGAGAACACTCAGATTTATCCATTCGATTGCTTGTTTGGCTTGAAATATTGATATTTTGCCTCTTAGACATTGATTCTATCTCCCCTTTCCTAAACGTCACCCCAAAAGAAGAACTTCTATGGTTTCTTCTTCCTCGAAGAGGTGGCTCCCCCCCTCCGACTGGGGTAAAAGCTATAGCTTGTAATCTCATCCCGTCCCCCACCTTTGCCCTCGCCATCCCCCCCCCCCTCCCTTCTTTCGCAATAGCTAGACCTTGTTGTGTGCCTTATTCCCCTCATGCCACCTTTGCACTGGTGGTGTCCTCTTACCTGTCTTCCTTTCTCTCCACCCCATCAGGGACCCCTGCCCCAGCCCAGTTGCGTCCACCTCCCCCTTGGCCTCGCTCTCCACACCTACCTCTAATACTCTCCACCCTGGACGAGGTCTCTACTTCCCTTTGATCCAAACTTCTTCCTCATTGGTAGGCTCTTTCCAGCCTAGGAGGGATGACTTCCGAGCTATTGAGAAATGGGGTCAGCACTCTTGGGAGGAGCCACAACTTGGCTGCCGTTGTCTTTCGATCGACTCTTATCTTTTTCGGCTTCCCCTCTGAGGAAAGCGCCCTTCGTTCCCTATTGACAACTTCGTCCCTCTGTTTCAAGGGGTATCACTTGAGCTTTGCAAATGGTCACTGGTCGAAGGGTCTATTAGGAAGCAAAGAGTCTGGGTCACGTTGTCACACTTACTCTCGACGCCTGGTCTTAGCTGAGGCCTGTGGTTCCCTAGTAGAGATCCACTGGAAATCACTCGAATTTCTACCCTTGGGTGCCATTCGCTTCTTTTTGGAAGCCCTTGATCCTAGACTCATTCCACCATCCCTCTGGCTCGAAGTGGAAGGGTTATACTTCCGCCTCCATGTTTCGTGGTCCTTGATCTCACCTCCATCCCAAACTTCTTCACCCCCTCTGATGGTACCTCCTCCTACGAGCTCGACCCGCCAACTTGGAATGTGGTTTCCAGGAAATGCCACCATCCTGTTGGTCCCGACTTAGCTCCTCTTTGGTCGAGGCACCCAGCCGTTGTCGGCAACCGCCTCTTGCAGACAGTAGGCGAACTTGGCAGCGTTACCACAACCCTGGAGATAGAGTTGACTGTCCCCTCACCTGCCACGTCAGCCCACTATCAGAGTCTACCTTAGGTAGCACCCATCCGTCCCTTGGTGCGGAATCACTTGCAACAATTGACTCCCTGCTACCTACACTGACTGTACCCACGCAGCTGCCCCCTTCCTCCTGGCAGCATTGGTCTCCCCTGATGAGCCTAGCGACAACGCCTCTTCTCGATTCGGTGAAGCCATTTGGGTCGACGAGGACCCTCTCCTTCTTTTCGAGCCGCCAACCATCTATGCGTTGGCAGGACCCTCTGGCCATGTAGCCCCCTCATTTAATGCCTTCTCTTCCTCGGGTGGAGCACCCTCACCCCAGCCTCATTGCCCTCTGCCTCCCTTTGGCCTCCGCCACCGGCCCTCTCTGTCTGCCGTCAGGCTCTCCCCCTAAGAAGTCATCCTTTGCTCCCCCCTCCCTACCACCTCCTTCCACTTCCCCTCTTCTGACACCAGTCCAGTCTCCATCCACCACCTTGAATGACGAACCCCTCTCGTCCTCCCCTCCTCCTTCATCGAACCCTTCAGTGACACCCATCCACCGCCTCCACCTACCCCCCTCGAGATCACCACCCAGCCGACCCCCTCACCTCTGCCTTTTCCCCTCCCCACCCTACTACCTTCCGCTCCTGCTTACTTTTTGGCTTGTTCCTACTCTCTAGCTCCTCCCTCTTCTATCCTTCTACCTTTGCATTCTCCGCTCCCCTCATGCCTACCCTTCGACGAGGCTCCCCTCCCTGACTCATCCACTCCCACCCTGCCCTTCTCTCCCCACCAACCCCTTCTGTTGCTTTTGGTAGACCTTGCTCCCTCCACTCAACCATCTTCCTCTTGCCCCTCTTCCCTTTCCGCTGTACCTCAGCCTTCTGAGCCCCCCCCCCTCCCCTCCCCTCCCCAGCATCTCTATCTGCGCCGTCGAAGCACCCGCTACCCCTTGTTTTCTAGCCACCTGCTGAACCTTCTCAACCCCCGTCCTCACCTCTCCTTCCCATGGAGTGGCCCCCTTTTCCAGCCGGACTATTGGTGGTGGAATCCGATGAACCCCCCTCCCCCCCCCCCAAACATTATCCCTCTCTTCCAAGTAAGGTCTGTATCGGCCCCTCTCCCTAGCCCCTCGGTGATCCTTTTGCTACTCTTTTGGCCTTGGTGGCGCTTGCTTCTATAGCCCCCCCTCACCCACCCTTATCTTGTTTCCTCGACTCCCCTCAACTCCTTACCCTTGCCTTTTCTAATGACCAACTACTCTCCACTGCTTCACCCTATTCCCAACCCTTTTCCATTCCCCACCAAACCATTTTACCCCCATAACCCTTTCCCTTCCTCCCCAACCCCCTCTCCTGACCCTTCTCTTTTCAACTCTCCACCTTTGTCCCCTCTTCCAAACCCACTAGCCTCCACCCCCCCACCACTTTTCTCCCCTCTTCCAGACCCACCAACCTCCACCACCCCTGAGCCTAGCCTTTTACTCCCCCCTGATCTCTACCTTTCCTATCCCCTTGAACCCTCTCTTCCCTCTCCTTCAATGCCCTCTTGCTCAACCTCCTCCTTACCCACACTCGGCCTCAAGGGGAATCTGAGTCATTTGGAACCCCTCAGACCATGCCCTCATGTCCTCTCACACATGGGACTTACTCCATCAGTAACCTCCTTTCTAGGATCTCGGATGGATACCCTTGGAAATTCTCGGCCATCTATGGCCCAAACTTTGTTGCGCACAAAACTTGCTTTGGGACGAGCTCGACCTCGTCGCCACCCTCCCTCATCCCTCGTGGTGCCTAGGGGGGATTTTAGTATTACTAGATGGTCATTCGAGAGGAACTCAAATTCCAACATCTTGCAAGGGATGATGGATTTCTCAGACTTCATCTCGCGCAACGAACTTATCGACATCCCACTCCAGGGAAACCAATTCACTTGGTTAGACCACTCCTATCATATCTCTCTCTCCAATCTTGATAGGTTTCTCCTCTCTACAAATTGGGACGATCACTTTCCCGGCTCTGATGCCTGGCTTTATCGAAACCCACTTCTGACCATTGCCCCATCATTCTTGACACCCTTTTTGTCCTAAGAGGTCCTAGATCGTTTCTTTTCGAGCTTCTTGGCTTGAAGAGGCTCCTCTGTCCTTCCTCATCGACTTGGTGGGAGTCCTCCCCCTTCGTCTCGGGTAGGGTAGGATGCAAACTGCAAAACAAATTCAACTCCTTTAGGCATCCCTCAAATCCTAAAGTAAAACCATACTAAGCAACTTTTCTCACCTCAAGAGTACTCACCTTGCCGCCATTGATGCTTTAGACCTCACTGAAGAATCCCAGACCCTGTCGACCTTTGAATCAAACCTTAGAACTCAGCACAAACTGGAGTACTTCTCCACCCTCAAAAAAGAGGAGATTTTTTGGTTTCAGCAGTCCAGGGTCAAATGACTCCGCTTCGAGGACCATAACACTAGATTCTTCCACAAGATAAGAAATTGTTGATGACGGGACAACTCTATCTTCACAATCAAGGATGGAAATTGAATTTTGGACCAACTTCCTGAACTCGAAGAGGCCATTCCATCCTTCTTCCGAACTCTCTATTCTTCCCCCTCGGGTCCCAAACTTACGATGGCAGATCTACAGTTCCTGCTTATTGGGTCCAGTGGTTAGAGCAACCATTTTCTGAATCAAAAATCCTGTCAGCTTTAGTGGATCTAGGTAAAGACAAAGCATGAAGCCCGGACAGCTTCCCAATGGCTCCCTTCAAGCTTTATGGGAAACCTTTAGACCCGAATTCCTGGATTTTTTTTAAAGAGTTCTTCCTTTGGGGAATTCTTCCCAAAACCATGAACAAGACCTTTATCGCTCTTGTTCCAAAAATCGAAGGGCTAGAAGAACTGAAGGACTTCCGACCGATCAGTTTGGTCAACTCCACATACAAAATCTTATCCAAATACTTGCCTCAAGGCTTAAAGAGGTCCTCTCCTCTATCTCTCTCCTAGGGTGCCTTCATCAAAGATAGGTAGATTCTTGACGGGGTCCTAGTGGCGCATGAATGCTTGCACTCTAGGCACCTAGCTAAGCAATCGGGCCTAATCTTCAAGATTGATTGGGAAAAGGCGTACAACCACGTTGATTGGTCAATCTTGGACGAAACTATGGCTAAGATGGGGTTTGGGGAGCATTGGAGAAAGTGGATGAGGGGTTGTTACTCCCACCCCTTTTTCTCCGTGCTCATTAATGGAGCACCAAAAGGCTACTTCCCATCCTCAAGGGGTCTCCGGCAAGGAGATCCCCCATCTCCCTTCCTCTTCGCTATCTTTACGGAGGTTTTCAGCCAATCTATCTCTCGAATGTACTAGTCAGGGTATCTCTTTGGATTCAAAAGTAGTCCTAAGGGTCCTACTGTTTCTCACCTATAGTACGCTGATGACACTCTCGTCTTCATAGACGCAGTTCTGCAGGAAATAGAGACCTTGCGCCTCTTTACTAGATGCTTTGAGTTTGCCACTAGCTTCAAAGTTAATATGATAGGGGTAGCTCTCACTTCGTCTCAGACTAGAGCCCTCATTCCTGAGTGGGAGTGCAAAGTGGAAAACCTCCCTACAAGCTACCTAGGCATGCCATTGGGCCTAGGAAAACGTAAAAAGAGGCAGTGGTCCCGCATAATAGACAAGGTCGATTGTCGCCTTGCAGAGTGGAAAGGCAGATTCCTGTCCTTCGTAGGTGGGACCACTCTTTAAAGGTGACCCTAGCCAATTCCCCAATGTATCTCATGTCCCTGTTCCACATGCCTACGGCGGTAGCTAGTTGCTTAGAACAGTTGATGAGAAACTTTTTATGGACAGGGGATGCTCAATAAAAAAATTCCACCTCATTTCGTGGGAAAACGTTTGCCAACTGAAGCACCTAGGTGGACTTGGGATCTGGATTTTGCGGAAGCAGAACACGACCTTGCTCGAAAAATGGTGGTGGCATGTCGCAACACAAAGCAACATGCTCTGCTCTCAAGTCATCTGGTGCAAATACATAATTCCTTCCAATACCTGGCTATTGGAAGGGAGAACCCTGAGTAGAGCATCAGAGGCCTAGAAGTCCTTCTTCTCTTACCTTCTTTCAACAAAATATTCGCTTCAACCCTAGGGGAGGAGACAATATTCGCTTTGGTCTGATCTCTGGTTGGGTCACACTTCGCTCAGGGACCTATTCCGTTCTCTTTTCACTTTAGCCACCAACAAGTTCTCTTCTATTGCTGATGAGATGCCCATCTCTGGTAACCTTAGGGTCTGGAACCCATCCTTCAGACACCCCCTTTTTGATCTCGAAACCTTGGACTTATTCTCTTTATCATCACTGTCGCATTCAACCTTCCTTGCCCACTCTGGACCTGACCGCCTCGTGTGGATCCCATCCCTTCGGGTTCTTTCTCGCCTCCTCCTACAAAAAGCTCTTGCTACCACCTACCTTCCCCCTCTCTCCGACAGCTGTTGTCTCTAAGGTGTGGTCTTCAGTAGCCCCACCTAAAGTGCAAGGCTTCAATTGGATAGCTTTCTATGAAAGAGCTCTCACAGTTGACCAACTCCAATGGAGGGGGTCCCTATTCCCAATCACGACGTCATGTGCCTCTATGAAGAAGAGAGCAACCCTCACCTCTTCATCCATTGCCATCTTGCCCTCAATTTGTGGGGTTGACTTCTCTGTCTTTTCGGCCTAACATGGGTGACTCCAGCTTCCCGACCGGCCCTCCTTGAATTTTTGACGGACACTCCATGGCCAAAAGTGGGCAGGCTATTATGGAAGGCTTCCATTGCGGCAACAATCTGGGTCATTTGGATCGAAAGAAACTCAAGGATCTTCCGAGGAGCCAAGTGCAAAGCCTCGGCATTGTTCCACAAAATCATTGCTCAGGTCATTTTCTGGGCTTCTAATCACAAGGCCTTCAAAGGCATCTCGGCTTCAACCTTCCTACAACATTGGGAAGACGTCCTCCACACCCGCTCCCCTCGGGTTTCTAGAGCCAACAACTGGTCTCCTCCTCCTGTAGGCCTCATGAACCTCAATTTCGATGGGTGCTCTCTCGAAAACCCTGAACCAGCAGGAGTGGGTGGTCTTCAAAGACCACCATGGCAACATTCTGGCCTCTTTTTCCAAGTACATTGGCCACGTCGACTCCCAGCTAGCCTCGTCTACAACACTCCTCTTTGGACTCAGGATGCTTGACCCTACATGGGGACCACCACTAATTGTTGAAGGAGACGCCCAAAACATTATCACTTGGGCTGCTGGCATTGCTCCTCCTCCCTGGTACCTTGCTTTGATTTATTATAGATTATGCACATTTGCAGGGATACAACTGTCTTATGGAGGCATATCTGGAGGGAATCAGACGCTCTGGCTGACCAACTGACTAAAGATGGAGCGGCTTCAAGCGTCGTGGGTTCATAAGAGCTCGGGGGTTTTTTGTTTCCTATGTATTTTGGTCCTATCTTTAAAGGATTTTTGGACTCTTGCGACCCTGGGCTTCTTATTATTTTGTACACTATGTATTAGGCAACTGTTATAAGCCTCACCATTTTTGTATAGGGCTACTCTCTATGGGAAGCCTATTTTTTGCCGAGAGACCTGGCCTGTGGGTCCTCTTGACGGACCATTGTAATCCTTACTTCTTTTAACACAACAATTAACAGCATAAAAAGAAATGCTGATTTTTTGTTCTTCAAATTTCCTACATCAATTTGGTATCAGAGCACATGATTATTGAGCCGCAAGAGCGCGGAAATCTTTGGTCGAGTCCAGGGTCTACTGAAATTAGCTCAGGTTGTGCTAATTTCAGCCTAGAACTTGTCGATTTCAGCCAGGGTTTGATGATTTTCTGCCTTGGGTTTGTGATTTTGGTGAACCTATAGCTAGAAGAGGTCGTGGAAGGGGGGGGTCTCATAAACCTACCTGTGATCTCAGAGATCAGGAGATTGAAGACCTCAGGAGTCAGGTTCAGCAGTTTACACAGTAGCTTGCATGCATCACTGATGGGCAAGATGGTGATCATTCCACCAAAGAAGATGTTGGGTACAACCTCTTTTCTCTGCCATACTCTGTGTGGGAAATCGTGGGAAGAGGAAAGTGAAGGAAGGCCTAGACATGGAAGGCATCAGTTTAGTTTTTGATATGAAGGTTGATATTCCCGTTTGCTGGTAAGCCTCAACTCGGAGAATTTATTGATTGGTTAAAATCCAGTGGAGAGGGCTTTTGGTTACCATGAACTTCATAAAAATAAAAGGGAATTTCTTCTCGAATTCTTGATGATCGTCATGATTCTGTGGTTGATCTAATGTTTGATGAGGAACCTTTTGATGGAGTTAGTGATCTTGTTTTTGATAGTGATCCTATCTTTGATGAGTGTCCTATTGTTGGTGATGATTTGGTGGGTAATATCTATGGAGAACAACGAGATGAAGAACTCCAAGGAGAATCAATAGGTGAGGTTGCTAATCCAGGCATTTAATCTTAGTGCTCATCATGAAGATACTCTCTTGATTTGTTCTTAGGTTGAACCAAGTGTATGTATCATAGCTTCTCCATCGAAATACACACTCTTTTTGGGATGTTTTCTCTAAAGAGTTCATGAGTATATCACTTGATTGCAAAGATTGTGTCTCAATGCGCAATGGCTCTATTTTGTTGGGCCAATAAGTTACAGGTCCAGATTGAAGGCACAATGTTCAAGGTCAAGAAGCTAATGATTTTAGCGCAGGTTCATCTTAGCCAATTTCAAAACTCAAGGATGCGTTTTCTCCAACTGGGGGAGCACAAGAGCAAATGCTGTGTATTTTTTAATTCTTTGTTTAAACTTCAAGGATGTGTTTTTTGGGGATTTTCAGGGTTTATTTTTCTGGGTTTTAAATTTTTTTAATGGAATTAAGGGCTTTTTATTTTTTTTTAGGATTTTTTGGAGCTGTTTGCAAAAATAGTTAGAGTACTTACGGATTTGTTTAGTTCATCAGGGGTAAAAATATCATTGCAAATTTTTTTTTGATTAGGACTTCTATTTTAACAAGAGCTGAGATTTCTTGCTATCTAAATAAGGTTTTTATTAGAATACAAGAGGGTTGTAAGGAGATGGACATGCTCATGAAATAAAGAACGATGAGAGCTTTGCTCTGGAATCCTGGTTAGGGTTTTTGTGTAGGAGCACACTCAAGTTTCTCAACAGATTGCTTGTTTCTCCAACAGATTGCTTGTGTTGGCCTGAAATATTCGTTGATTTTCTGTTCTTCAAATTTCCTATATCATAAATTAAAAAAAAAAAGCAAATTAAAGAATTGATAGAAAGAGAATATAGAGAGAAGTATGAAAGAGAATATAGAGAGAAGTATATGAGACCATTGCAAATGTGAAAGTTGCTAAACTTGGAACCACCATCCCTTCCTTTAACGCAAACGTGAAATCATTGCATTCAGGACTTCTATTTTAATTAAATTGGATTTTGGCATCCTTTTTCAAAAAGAAATACTGCAAAAGTAGTTGAATCAATGTCTTTTTACTTTTTATTGACATGCATTTAGGACTTTTTTTTTTGATAGATATGGATTAAAGCATATCTTTAACCTTTGGAAAATATATGGAACATGATTTTGCAGACTGATTACTTTCTATTCTGTTTAATATGCATTTAAGATTTGTTTCCTTATAAATGTATCTAACATGGGTCTGAATTATGAGCAATCCCTTTAGGGGTTGCAATGGTATTCCACCATATGGGAGTGGGGTCCGCTCAATATCCCGATTCAAGAAAGAGTGATTCCGACCATGTTGGGCCTTTGCGGTAGCTAAGGATTGGAAGGAGACAAATTTGACCATTTGAATTCGATGGTCTACTTGCTTGAACCATCAGTTAACATTGCTTGTACAAACATACCAATTCCAGATGGAATTTAGTTTCTTCTTTTCTTAATGGAGTTCCTTACATTAATAGTGGTGCATGTAATCAATAAGTTCTAACTAGATGAGCATGTCGGGATCAAGAGCGGGGACCATGAAATGCTAGAAGTTCCCTATGGTTGGGAGTGCCATTCGTACAATGCATGTGTTAGGGATCGCTCGACCTTTTGGGGATCTGATGTAGGAGAACTTGAAGAAACCTAGAAAAATCAGCAAGAAACACGCAATTTTGGAGAAATCCTAAGGTTTTCTCCTACCTAGGGCTCAAACCTTAGGCTTCTTTAACAAGACAGTCTTTTTTTTTTTAAAGAGGAAAACATGAATGACTCTGCAGCCCATCCATGCTCTTATTTATATTGAAAACTTATTGTTTTGGACAATATTTGTCTATACAATTTAACTTTTGACTTAAGTATAACTTGAAACGAAACTCCCTAACTTTAATTAAAATATCTAAAAAGTTCCTAACTGTTCTAGCAATGAAATAAATACATAAAACATCTGAAATCGCCTCAAATAACTAAAATAAAACACCCAAACTATTTCTTGCTTTTCTTGGAAGCCCCTCATCCTCCAAATATGAGCAAAAATTAGGAGGAATCTGTCGTTCCAAAAGAAGATACTCGTGGCTAGTTGTGCTCTGATCTCCATCAAGATCTTACCCCCTACCTTAAAAATTATATATAATCTAGGACTATATGTACTCTTTAAAGTAGCGATCTCTTTATTTGTAGTAAGTGAGCAATTCAATTGCGTTAAAGGTGCAGTTGCAATGCTAGTTGACTAAATAAAGAAAATCATAAGTTTGGTCGTTAACTTGGCCTTTAAGAGGGGATCGATATCCCTATCAGTGGGAGTCGAGATCCTTAACAGTGGGGCCCAAGATTCCAAAATTTAAAGGTTGAGATTCCTTGATGATCCCTTTCTCAAAGTTTTGGACCGAGATTCCAGAGTGGGATCACCACCTATGGTAGGAGATCGCAGCAATTGTGGTTGAAAATATTGATGAAGTCTTGGACCTAATGATGTTAAATGAATTTATATTGACAATAGATGTATCTTGGAATACTTCGTCAGGATTCTCACGCCTTCCAATATTGCATTTGCCGTCTAAATAACACTGATATGTCTCACATTGAATTTCACATTAGTTCTGCTATGTTAGAGGCACGATATGTCCTTTGTTTGCATTGTTGAATCCTTGCAGTTTTTTAGGCTTGTAACATACTATATAGCCTTGAATTTGTACCTACATTCAAGGTAATTTATTTCTGTTGGACTTTCTCTTCATTTTCTGAGCCTTCTATTATCTCCATGTGCCTTATACTATATAATAAAAGGTGAGTTGGAGGGGCATGTGTTGGATTAGTTCTGT
Organism: Amborella trichopoda; assembly: GCF_054954075.1. Classification (NCBI taxonomy): domain Eukaryota; kingdom Viridiplantae; phylum Streptophyta; class Magnoliopsida; order Amborellales; family Amborellaceae; genus Amborella; species Amborella trichopoda. The sequence continues at coordinate 5,370,751 of NC_142348.1, forward strand.
ACAAGATTTAGTTATTTTGTGGTCATTTATATATTTTATTATACTCCTGCCAAAGAAAGAGCTGAGGATATGTTAGAATAAGACACGTGGTTTAATTTGTTTCCCTATGATGTCCTTACTTTTTCAAGGTATTTAAGTGTTTAAAACGTTAAATGATGTAATATTTAAATTTTGCAAGGTTTTTGCTTGGAAGATTGTATTAAGAGCAATAAATGAGGAAAGGATGGTTGTTCTTCTTTTGTCACGAATCAGAATGGGTTGTTGTGTGCCTTTTCAAAATTTTCTATTTCAAAACATATTCAACATGTGCATCTACTGTTCAAACAACTTTACTGTTACCTCTACTCTGAAAAAATCCCAAAAGATTTCTGTCATACTTTACTAGTATTTCTACTCCAAAAACTCGTAAAATAACACCCGCCCCTCTCCTCTCTCTCATTGCCTGTACTGTGCTTACTAGTATGGAATGTATGAATGATGTAACTTACATTCAATCTGAAGCACTTTTAACACTGTGCTTACTAGTATGGAATCTATGAATGATGTGACTTACATTAAATCTGAAGCACTTTGAAACATGCATTGCCTACTTGCTCAATGTATTGCCGACGTTCATTATCTGCTCTTCTTGTCTATACTATGGGGTCATTTATTCTGTTTTGAATGTCTAAATTTTTAATTCAGGAAAAATAGCAGGTAAGAGCTCAATTGTTCCTGTCAATTCTATTAAAATCTGAAATCTGAGCAATTAAGATTCGAAGTTCTGGTGTTATCAATATTTACAATTAATGTGAACTTGTGCCCTTTCAATGATATCGATAGCAATGTTGTGTTTCTTCATTTTGTTTTATATTAGTCTAAGATCACCTGTCCCTCTTCTTGTCTATTGTACTGAAATCTGAATTCTCAATACTCAGGACATGGAAGTTCTATTATTATCGTATTATGGATTAATCTGAATTGTTATTTTTTGAGGATATTAATGGGGATGTCACATTCCTTTTTTGTTTTTTGTGTTAATCTGAACTTATATTTTAACAGGCATCATCTATTAAAAAAAAAAGAAAAAACGGAGAACCTTCAATGGGTATTGAAGGGTGTGAATTAATGTTTCATTTCTTTCTGATAATTGTTGTATTACTTCTGAAACTTGATTTGGACCAAATCGATGCATATATGCCCCTCTATATGGTTGGTTCTATGTTTGACTGTTTGAATGGAATAGTATTTTTTGTTGCAATGGGGAACAAGATAAAGTGCAAAGTACAATGTAGGTTGTTTGGTGACTTTTTTATTGAATTAGGAATTGCGGCAATGCTGCAAATTAAATGTTTAATGACTTTCTTTATTGATTCAGGAATTCCCAGAAAGATTGCTTCTTACTTACAAACCAGATGATACATCTATAGAGGAACCAGATGGTACAAATGCACCAGTGGTAGAACCACAGCCAGTAGCCCCTACTTCTGAGAGTGTTCCTGCTCCACCTCCTCCTGTGCCTGTGGACACTGGAGATTTGTTGGTCGGTTTTTCTTTCCGTTATGATTAGTATGCTTTTGTTTTCTGATTTTATATTCTAATTTTGTTTGTCTTTTGTAGGGTCTCAATGCAACAAATTTTGACGCTTCTGCAATAGAGGAGCAAAATGCATTGGCTCTAGCTATAGTCCCCTCTGGTAAGTTAAATACTTAGACCATTCTTAGGGGGCATAGGGATTTTTAAAAAATGTTCACCTACACCCTTCCATAAGAGTCAACACCTTTTCGGCTTATTTTTCCAAAAAAGTACCCCCATTAAGATTTGAAATCCAATGGAGTCCATTCCATTTTAAAGCTGATTTCACTCCATCAAGTCCCCAAATTCACCACTTCTCCTGCCTTCCTCTTGTACAAAATCTCTCTCTCTCTCTCTCTTTCTCACACACACACACACACACACACACGCTCATACACACACACACTCACTCATTCATTCATTGAGCCTCTTTGTTTTTAGGTAAATTTCATTGCAAAGTTATTCCATGCAAATGAGTACTTACTGAAGGGCTATTGTATTGCCATGTGATCATCATTCTCATCCAAGCCTTATCCCAATTATTTGGGGTCGGCTACATGAATCCTATTCCTCCATCCTTCTTTATCAAGGGCCATACCTTCAGTAAGACCAGAAGTCATCATATTTTTTCTCATTATTTCTATCCATGTCCTTTTGGGCCTTCTTTCTTGCCCTTTTAGAGCCTTCCATTTAAACTAAATTGTACTTCCTACTAGTGTTGTATTTGGTCAATGCTGCACATGGGCAGTCCACTTAAGTCTACTTTCCCTCATCTTATCACTTATTGAAGCCACACCTAACTTTTGTCGTATGTATTCATTCTGAATTCTGTCATTTTTTGTTTTGCCACTCGTCCATTTCAATATCCTCATCTCAGCTACGTTCATTCTATGGATATGTTGTTTCTTGATCACCCAACATTCCGTCCTATAAAGTATGGCTGGTCTTACAGCCATCCTACAGAACTTTCCCTTTAGTCTCAATGGTTTGTGGCGATTACATAAAGCTCCAGATGCACATCTAATTATATGTGTGACATCTTCCTCAATCTCTCCATTCTCTTGGATTATTGACCCTAGATATCAGAAACTATCTCTTTTGGAATTTCTTGACCATCAATCGTAATTATTTCCTCGTTTCTACTTGTATTGTTACTAAACTTGCATTTCATATATTTTGTCTTAGTCCTATTTTTTAAAACCTTTAGATTCTAGAACATCCCTCCAACGTTCTAACTTTGTATTGATGCTGCCTTTAGTCTCATCGATCAAAACTATGTCATCCACGAACAAAATAGACCATGGTCCCTCATCTTGTAGGTGCTTGGCAATGTTCTAACTGTATTGCCATGTGATGTCCTTCATGAAATACAGAACAAAAAAAAGCCAGATAAAAAACATAGGAGTTTGCTTTTCCAATTTGGAAGGATTTATACAAATCGGCAAATAAATATTTTGGATAATCATTCAAACTTCACTGCAAGAAGGATGCTTATGCAATTTCATGTGCCTATCTGAAATCAAACTCAACTTAGAGACTCTTTTTTAAACTCATTGCAATGGAAAAGTAGGAAAGGAAATTCAAAAAAAGAAAAAGGAGCATTGTCTTTCAAAAATGTGGAACTGCACTTAACAATTCCCCCCTATTGGGCATGTCCAAAATTGTTAATATCAAAATTGTTAATAAGAAAGTCCAACAGAAAAGTACATTGAAATTTCAATCAAAATAAGAGATTCAATTTGACAGTCTCACATGGATACTGGAACTAGAACTCATGGGGCAGTCATGCAAATAAGCCACTAGTGCCAAATAAAAATTCAATTCTTCAATGGAATTTCCAAGAACCACATGAAAAAAAGACAAAAGCAAGTCAAAGAAAATCTCTTCGCCTTCTACTACTGTATAGACCAAAAAAGCGATGGATTTGTGATGGAGAACAGTACACCCTGGTGTACTCGTGTGTGTGTGCACGCGCATGCATGAGAGAGAGAGAGAGAGAGAGAGAGAGAGAGTGTGTGTGTGTGTGTGTGTGAGTTTACATGTAGGGAGGAAGAGCAACGAATTTGGGGGCTCGTTTTGGAGTGAAATAGTGTTCAAATGGAATGGACTCAGTTGGATTTAAAAGAATGATGAATTTGGGGGCTTGTTTTGGAGTGAAATGGGGTTTAACATGGAACGGACTCAGTTTGGTTTAAAATATTGATTGGGGGAAGTTTTTGAAAACAAAAAAAAGTAAAAGGGTACACGAAGGGATTGGTGAAACCTTTCTAGTAATCCCTATGGTTCCTGAAAGAGAGAAATTAAGGTGGGGTTCTTATGGGCAAGTCCAAGGTTTTGGGGGGTCTAAGTGAAAAGTATTCCGTAGACCTTATGACCATAGTAGAAATATGGTCATGAGGTCCATCACCTTCATGGGCTGGACAGTGATGAAGATAGGATGGAACCTAGCATCTAATCCTGTCATGCTCCAGCACTCCCCACTCTCTACATTTCTGTGGAACTTGTTGGTTGAATGGAAATGACCCTTATTATCACTGAATTCCTATAGTTATGATTATTATTCCACTTTCTATGTGTGTGCTTTGAAACTATAGAAATGGATTTTCATAGCAGGTAGTGATGCAGTCAGTGACTCTCACGGAGCACAAACAAAGGGCCTGGATCCTACAGGATGGGAACTTGCCCTGGTTACCACTGCCAGTAGCAATGATAAAAATTTGACCGAAAGCAAACTGGTTTGTCCTTCCTGCCTTTTAATTTTTCATATTTGTGTCAAATGTTGGGACACCTTGAATTACATTAATAGTTGAACCAAAATTTAAAGTGATTTCTGTAATTTTTCTGATGATGTTTATTTAATCATTTGATGCTGCACACCATATTGAATGCATAAATGGTGCTTTTGCATCATCTAATAATTCCTGGTTTATAACTAGTTAAGTGGTAGGGTTTCTGGCACTCTTTCTGATGAAAATATGGACCTTCTATTGCTCACCATGTTATAGGATTTTGTGTAAATTTGGAAAGGGGGTTCTTTTAACTCTTTGATCTCACCAATATTTTGTTATAGATTTCTGCTGTTTCTTCTAAAGGGATATTTGTTTTTAACTTCTCTTTGATATTTGTTTAATGCTCTGCATTTTCACTTCTCCTTTGTGGTCCATAGCGTCCATAAGGAATTTTGGGCCTTCCAAGGTTATATATACACATACATATAGAGGTATGTAGGTTATTGTCTATTGTTCATGCCCCTGAAAGGCCTATACATGAGTGTTAGAGTGGTCTAGCCTGACCTTATAAGTAGGGCGGTTTCATTGCCCTAAATGTTGTTAGGGGAACATTTTTTTATCCAAAAATTTTCAGATCACCCTGAAGATCATATCCATTAAAAAAAATTGATATGGAATACAAAAATACTCCAAATCAAACCCTCAAATAAACTTCGGACGATCCATTTGAGGAGCAATGATCTAGGGTTTTTAGATATTAAAAGCTGTATTTTCTTTTATTGGAATTGTTTGCAAGATAAAAAGGGAATTTTCAGGAAACAAAAAACCTAAATATGTTTCTTGGGGCCTAAACCACTTAATTATATGGCCAGGCTGGACCACAAACACAGATGCACACACACACATATATGGAAAAAGATCATCTGAGCTGATGGCTTGTAGGGTATAGCTCGGAAGCCCAGATTGAAGGAGAGACAAACAGCCAGAATTGAGTGTTTGCATCCTTTTTATGAAAAGAGTAGGGATGTGATGAACCTCAAATTTTGCACGAGTTGGACCCATCTAGATGCTCTGAATAAAAATAAAAAGAATTTGACAAGGACTAAAAATGAAAATGTCTGTCGTTCTTGGTCATCCAGGTCGTCCCCTTTCCTTCAATCTGGCTGAGAGGCTGACAAAATTTATATCCCCCCAACACACAGATGATATATATGCATGCATGTATGTAAACATGTATTTATGTATGTTAGTATGTATGTAATTTACTCTCTTGCTTAGAGTATTAGTAGAAGTGTCAAGATGTGTAATCCACATTACTAAATGGCAATGAATACTTCATGCTCAAAGTTTGACTCGAGTCACCCTCTCTATTCAACAAGTTTCATCTCCCCAGCGGCCTTTCTTTGCACTTATTGGAGGTCTCCAAAGTATTTAGCTATCTCACTAATCTTGTCCAATATGGTTGTTGTTCCTAATGACTGGGCTTCAAGTAGCCCACTAATAACGTTAGATAAGTTACCATTAATAATAAAGTGACCGGAGAAGGAAATGAGATAAAGTTTTAAAACAAAAGAAAGAGTGGAAAAACATTTTTTAAGGGACGACATATGAGAGGAGAGAAGCCTAATTTTGGAAAGATTATAGAATTTCAGATCAGTCCAGGGTCCCCAGAATATTGGAGAACTTCCTGGATTCTTATGTCACATGGCACCCATGGTCGTGAATCTTGACACATGAAAGATAAGGATTGGGTTGACCAACCATGGGGGTGGTATCCCAGATATGTGAACCCTCAAATCTGTAATTCCCTGTCATGCCTAAATTGTAACTGAAAATCGTTGCTCGCCAATCTGTAATTCCCTCTAGACTTGTATTCATACACAAATGAACTGCACAAAAGCAAACAACAAAAATTTGTAGTTTGCGGTTTTCTTGGAAAAACTACTGGACTGTCATCAATTTTGCTACATATGGCTGCAGACAAAATAGTAGTGTTTTTTTTTTTTGAGCACTGACAAAATCGTATTGATTATGGTGCCATAGATTATTGGCTGGCACAATTCTCACACACACTGCAAATATATTTGTGCGAATATCAATAGACTTGGATTGGTATGAATATACATGTTATGTCTGCTGTATTATCGATTTTGTGAGTTGTAGTCCTCAGGAAGTTATTTTTGTTAATTATTTCTAGATCTGATCTTCCCAAGGAATATTTCAGTTATTTTGATCCTGCGAATTCTCTTTTTAGGGATTCAATCCCTCATTTACTTTTTTATGAAATCTATTTTTCTTCTGAAGCTTGTCATAAACCCACCATCTTCTTCAAAACCAGAAATGTTACCTAGGAATGGGCCTACAGAAGCTCTAGAGGCAGCTTTCACTAACTTCTTTCAGAATAACAGAATATTGACTACAACCTTTACCGAAGCCAGTGCTGTAAAACTTGGATTCAGTCCAGGCTGCCTAGGCACCGCTGCCTAGGCGGTGCCTAGGCTGTTGGGGGGTGCACCTACTTATAGGCCCTGTAAATGGTGTTTGGGGGGTGTGGTTGGAAACCAAATGCCCAAAATTGATCTTAGCATGTTAGACATCACTTTTTTCCAGAATACAAATAGAAATCATCGTCTAAGTCCCTGAAATTTTTTTTTTTGAGTGAGGTTAACAATTGTACAACTAAAACAACATCGGAGAACAAGAAAGAGACTCGAGAGCGCACCCACAGGCAGGGTCTTTCGATAAAAAAAAAAGATCACTACTCTGTGACCCTATACACAAGTTGGGGCTTATAAGGATGTACACAGGAAAAGCAAAATACAATGCACCCGTAGAGGTCCAGAACAAAAAAGGAGATGGACCAGCGACGAAAGTATGAACAATGCAGCGAATACAGGGGCATCTGCTTGGGCCCTAGCACCATAGCCAGAAGATCTGCAAACTCGTTCAACGTCCTCCAGATATGCATTCAGGAGACGACTATATCCCTGCAAGTAAATGCAATCTCATAAAAACTAGAGGATAGGTACCAAGGAGGGGGGGCGTTACCGGCAGCTCAGGAAATGATATTTTTGGGATCCCCTTCGACAAACAATTGAGATCCCCAAGACTGGTCAAATCTTTTTAGTCCCAACAATAGTACCATGGATTCAACGTACTGAGAATCAACATGGCCTAAATGCTCTGAAAAAGTGGCCTGGATGTTGCCACTTTGATCTCGGAAATCTCCTCAAGCTCCCGCTAGGCCTGGGTTACCCAGGGAGCATCCGTCGAAGTTACGCTTGATAGTGTCTTCCGGTGGTGGCAGCCAGTTGTTGGGTCTTGAGACCCGATGGGGTTGGAGGTGAAGGATGTTTTCCCATTGGCTAAGAACATTATTAGCTGAAACCCCGGCAAAGGCCCTATGATTGGAGGCCCAAAAGACTACTAAGGAAGTAACCTTGTGGAAGAGGGCTGGAACTTCACTCTTGAGGCCTTGAAAGATCCTGGAGTTTCTTTCCAGCCAAAGGACCCAAATAGTAGCTGCAATAGAAGCCCTCCAAAGGATTCTACTTGCGTTTGGCCAATGAGAAATGAGAGACGAAGAGATGAGAGCCGGAATGGAGGGTGGAATGACCCATGAGAGGCCAAACAACTGGATGATTTGACTCCATAGGTCGAAAGCTAGGCTGCAGTGAATGAACAGGCGGGGGTTCGTTTCCTCCTCACAGTGACACAAAGCGCACCTGTTGGGGATTGGAATCCCTTTCCTTTGAAGCTGGTCTATTGTGAGGGCTCTTTGGGAGCGAGCAATCCAGTTGAATGCCTATGCTTTATGCGGTGCAATGGTGGACCAGACCTTAAAGAGAATCGAGATTGGGTTGAGCGGGAAGGTAGTGGTTGAATAAGTCTTTTATAGAAGGAAGCCATCGTAAATGAACCAGAGGGGGAGAGATGCCGCACAAGGGTATCCCTCCTTGAGAGAGTGATGAAGTTGGAATGAAGAGAAGCGGAAAGTGATATGAATTGCCCTGTTTCCTCCTCTCAAAGGTGGTGTCTAAAAGAGGGGTTCCAGACTCTGCGATCCCCAGAGGCAACCATCTCCTCTGCAACAATGGAAGCTTTATTAGAGGCGAGAGAGTAGAGGGAGGGGAAGAGGTCCCTTAGTGGAGTGTGGCCTAGCCAAAGGTCTAATCAGAAGTGCACTCTAGTTCCTTCTCTAGGATGAAGACGAATGAACTACTTGAACATAAAGAGGGATATCAAGAAGGACTTTTATGCTTAGAACACAAAGTTACCGAACCTTAAGAAATGATTAGAACACAAAATCAAAAGATTCTCATTTCAGTCAAGAGACAAATTTAAGACTATTGAACTAGAAAAAAATCATTTTGGTTTAAGTTTATTCATATTGTGGTAACATTGAGTAATATGCCATTAAACGCAAACCAAAACCCATTCTTCAATATGGGTCACAAACCCAAACTTCCAAACATGAACTTGAAAAAGAAATACAAGAACAAAAACCAATCAAGGAAAAAAATAAAAATAAAATTAATATACCCTAAACAATTTTTTTTTTAAAATATACTAACCTTTTAAAATGCAATAGATCTTGGTTTGAATCATGAACCATGGGTTGCCAAGAGTCTTCTTTCACAACCACTTCCAGCCACAAAAAGAATAGGGTTGAATGCTTTTCGGTTGTGTAAAAAATCGAAAAGTTCAAAAAAAAAAATAATCATCAAAATATCTAAAAAATGTTGAATGTTGAATTTTGTCACTCGAAATGTGTGTGTGTGTGTGTGTGTATATATATATATATGGGTGTGGTATGTGCAAGGTTCCAACCTTCAACAATCAAATTAAGGCGCACCTCCAAATTTTATCTTAAATATAATTTTGGTTTCAAAATTTTTTAGGATGGCTTGAGAATCTTGGTCATCTCTAGTTATAAAATCTTAAATTCCAAAAATGGTTCAAATCAAATAGATCTATAAACTCTTGAAAATGGATGGTCCAAATAATGTGTAGCGAGATACGCTATTTTTAGGACTCGAAATGTTTTTTTCTTTTCATATTCATACATCTCAATACCGAGATGATCAATTAGAGGGGTTTCCAACATCAAAACAACCTTTTATGATAGATTTTTGAGGTGCACCTTAATTCTACATTTTTAAGGTTGCAACCTTATATATATGTATATGGAGGGAACGGGATTGGCTCCAACGATTCCAAACCCAGATCGGGCGATTCCAATCCGGATCAATGATTTTTAAAAACCTTGCACCATTGTAATAGTGAACTTAGAATTTAGTACTAAATCTTTTTTTACCATAAAATGCCCATACATGTTCACAAATAACTTTTGGCCATTGCTATTTTCATGTATTTTGGAAAGGGTATTTTGGTCTTTAAAATCCCTCCAAAACTCAATTACAAATTTAAAAAGATTCCTTTGACTTTTTTAATGATGATTGGACTTTGAAAGTAATTTAAAATTATAAATATGCTCTTCTCAAAATGTTCAAATAAGCCACTGTTAATGTAATTTTATATTAGTAAGGGCATTTTATGGTCAAAGATTTTGAAGTACTAAATTCTAAGTATGGTGTATTCTAGAATAATCCTATATATATATTTGGGTGGGTGGTGCGTGGAATGGCCCCCCAAAACCCTTTCTCCCCTTTAAAATGGGAAGAAAATTATGTAAACTGCCCTTGGCAGAGGTTGTTTTTTCACCTTCAAGTCAAAGGGCTCGAGGGGCCGCCTAGGCTCCTAGGTGGATCCAGGCGTCTAGGCACCTCGAACAGCTAGGCAGCCTGCCTAGGCCTGTGCACTTTGGGGGTGCCTCCTGGTCATCTAGGTGGCTTGGCGGCTGATTTTTTTAATACAGAGTGGCTGTTTATTGCAACTATTAATGTTCAATGTGACTAGAGACTGTCTATTATTTTATTTTATTGTGAACTGTAATGAAATGCTTCTTGTGGTCATGATTTTGCATCCTATGTCCTAAAGACCAGTGAACAGCGAAATATTGGTAGCTTTTTCCTTCCTTTTTCTTTTTTTTTTGGTTTTTTTCTGCCTGCATTTCTTAGAGTGGGGAAGGTTTCTCTTCCTAGTAGCTTTTACCTGATTGTATGTCACAGATCTCCTATGAGGAATGCTTTTGCATTTGTGTTGTAATTGTGAACAACTGTCCTTTCTGAATACTGTTTGTGTTTGTGTATGTGTTTGCATGTTGGCAGGTGGGTGGGTTTTTTATGTGTCTATGTTAGAGAGCGAGGGAGGGACCCTCCCCCCCCAACCTTCAAAAAAAAAAAGAAGGAAGAAGGGGTGGGGGGGTTTAGTCATGTATATTGTTAGCATTTTATGTTTAGGTCCCACAATTTGACAGTGTATATCATATTTTAATTTTATTTTATTTTCTATCCATCAAATTAAGCTCAAATTTCGGGAGTTGATATTTCTCACCATCTCATATTTTTTAAGAAAAAACCAAAAAGGTATTTTAAAATAAATAAATACCCCTAAATGTTTGAAATTTCTAGGGGTATTTGGGCCATGAAAAATGCTTAGGTCTCGCGATTTGACACTGTATATCATATTTTAATTTTATTTTCTGTTCTATTAATCAAATTAAGCTCAAACTTAGGGAATTGATACTTCTCTCCATCTCACATTTAAAAAAAAAAGCTAAAATGTATTTTAAAATAAATAAATACCCCTAAATGTTTGAAATTTCTGGGGGTTTTTTGGCCATGTTATTTAAATTGATTACATTTTTTAATATTTTTCAAGTGTATTTTGGTGAGAAGTATGGAGGTCCAAAATTTGAATTTCATCAGATAATCGACGAAGAACAGAAGTGGGATGGAATATTCACTATAAAAAGTGTAGTTAAGTACCTACTTTAGAAAATTGTAAACAAACGGGATTTTTCTGTTAATTCTTCTTAGAGAAACTGCAGTTTCTGATTCCCTACTAAATGTGACAGGCCGGCGGATTTGACAAACTCACATTGGAGAGTCTCTACGAAGATGCAGTCTATAGACAACAACAACAACAATTTACTTACGGAGCACCCCCACCAAATCCATTTGAATCCCATGATCCATTTGCTATAGCAAACAACATACCACCTCCACCTTCTGTTCAAATGGCCGCCATGGCTCATCATCAGCAACAGCAACAGATGATGATGGGTATGACATCATCAGGTCCATTTGGTCATCAACCCAACTACCATCATCAACAACAGTTTGGCCCATCAAACCCTTTTGGTGATACAACTTTTGGAGCTTTACCGCCAAATCCAAATCATCAAAACAATCCATTTGGAAACCCAGCATTACTTTAGCATGGATGGATAAGCCATATGCTCATGCTTGTGTATTGGAATGATGGGTATGTATGTTTTGTATATGTCATATTCCCATTAGCAATAGTATGATTTTTTAGTTTTGGCTCTGCCTCATTGGCCCCACGGCACCCATGGGAGGTCGTTTCGCCATGATATGCAATACATGGGATTCTGAGCAGTTACTGCTTGAATCGGTTACATTTGTCAGATGTGTTTATAGGTTGTATGGGATTCTTGGTGGTTATGGCTTGAATTTGTGCTATTTTTTCTGTTATCCTTGTGGCCACTTGCTGAAGTGTTTTGTGTTATGCATCAGATTACAACTTGCTCCAGAGGAGCTCATTGTTGAGATTCAAGTTTTGATTCATCAAAGTTAAGATTATATGTCATAGTATAGTTTCTGGTTAATCAATGTAATAGTGAGGCACTTATACTTCCTCATCTCCTAACTGTGATAGAGATGTCCAAGAAATCGATTTTGTTAAGAGCCAATAATTTTAGATTCTAGTGACGTGTGTATCAACTAAGTTGCAGGTTTGAAACTCATGCTTATCCACCCATGAAAGCTGGAAATTGGAAAGAAGAAAAACTTCTTAAAAGTCTTCGTGTGAATGGTCCCAAGCTTGGATGTGGAACACTTGAAGGTTGGAACTCGAAGTATCATGATGACTGATATATGCAAAAAGGTGAACGCTCAATTAGATCTGGTTTTACGCAGACTACCATTGAGGCCAAGCCAAATGCCATCCAACTAATGGATGGACGATGTCGATAAGAGTGGAAACTGTGCTTTTTGGGCCTTGGTGGGTCCCATTCTATTCGACATGCCCCACCCATAGAGTGGATGATGTTATGTGGTCTCTTCTCTACCATAATGATCTCAGGGTTTTAAAACCCAGTGACCCACGTTGGAATCGCAAAACTGGATAGGGTTTGTTGGGTGTGTGATTTGGGTCCCATCCCCGGTCCCCCCTTTTATTTTTGTTTGTTTTTAAATTAAATTTTTACCAGTTTAACCGGTCTGTATTGTTGATTTGGCCGATCTTGGTTTGATCCAAAATCCAATTTTGTGTTTTAAAACACTAATTGAGTAGAAGCGATTCTACATGGTCATTCCTCTATAGGAAAAAATAAAATAAAAATCTGTTTTTATAAAATAGGAAGTCTCTTGTATTTCTTTTAGCGAGCATTTAACAGTAAGTTGTTCTTAAATGTATATAATTTTAATCTTACAAATATTTTGCCAGCATTTAACAGTACAGTTGTTCTTAAATGTATATAATTTTAATCTTACAAATATAAGTAGTGTATAAAAAATAAAAAATATAAGCTATATAAAGTTTAGATTTTGATTTAATAGAACAAAATCAATAGTACAGTTTTGATCCTAACAACCTTGGACCTTGTTTTATTTTTAATTATGTTTGTGCTGTTCGATCACTTGAAAAACTGCAGGATAGTTCCTTTACAATGTGAAAAAAAGAGAAGTTAATTTTAATGTGGGAAAAGTTTATATAGAGTTGAGGCTCTAAACAATCAAATTTGAGCCTACATCAAAAATTTCACTAGAAGAGGTTGTTTTGATGCTCAAATATCTTCAAATTGATCATCTTGACATCAAGATGCATGGACATGAAAAAAAAATAGATTTAAAGTTTTGGAAATAGTGTATTTTGTAATGCAATTTTGGACTGTCAATTTTCAAGATTTTCAAGTTTTTATAAATCTATCGATCTACACTATTTTTGAAGCTTTAAATTTTTATAAATAAATATGAAAATATATTTTAAGGTTGTCACAAATATTTCCAATAGTGAAACTACATTTCTAGATACTATTTGAAGGTAGGCTCTAATTTGATTGTTTAGAGCCTAGGCTCTATACAAACCACACCCTTTGAAAAAATGGGAAAGAAAAACAGGTTTTTCTATCTCAAATATTTTATTTGTTTTCTTGTATCTTTCCTACCGCTTGAAGATCTTTCTCTAACAACCGTGTCCCATAAAATTTCTTTGACAAGAATCACAATTTTGATAAATCGGCATTAGAGCATTATATATATTATCAAAGGGAAAAGTTTATATAGAGCCTAGGCTCTAAACAATCAAATTAGAGCCTACCTCAAAAATTTCACTAGAAGAGGTTATTTGGATGCCTAAATATCATCAAATTGATCATTTTGACATCAAGATGGATGGACATGAGAAAAAATAGATTTCAAGTTTTGGAAATAGTGCATCTTGTAACACACTTTTTGACCATCAATTTTCAAAATTTTCTAGTTTTCATAGATTTGCTTGATCTACTCTATTTTTGAAAATTTAAAATTTATAATTAAAGATGAAAATATATTACAAAAATTTCCAATATTGAAACCATATTTCTCGACACTATTTGAAGGTGGGCTCTAATTTGATTGTTTAGAGCCTCGGCTCTATACAAACCGCACCCTCATTATCAAGACTAAAAAGTGAGCAATCTAGGATTAGGTTCTTCAAGTTGAACATTTTTTCAAGTAGATATTAACTAGAGCGAAGAAATTTCTAGAACTAGTAGAAGGCTTGATGAAGGATAGGACCGTTTCTAGGTCCGGCCAGATCTTTTTCACTTCAAGTTGTCTTTTTTATTATTGTAGGATTATATATTTCAAGAACATTTATCTTTGGTATAAGTAGTTCACAATAATTTATTGTCATGGAATTCAATAATTAGGGTGTATTACAAATTTAAAAAAATTTACTTTTAAACTTTAAGCCTGATTAATAGAACGAACATAGCTGCCCAATTTCGCATCGAATGGCCAACTTTAACGTTTGACCTCCATGTATCAGTTTTATTGTATATTTTTCTATTAATGTAACACTTTATAGTAAATTATCTAAACTTAAACTATTTAAACTTGGCATGATGTTTAGCACCCCATATTAACTACGGAGTAGTTTTTGGATGAGTAAGACAAGGAGAACCTCAAAATAGTGTTTCTTGAGTGACATATAGAGAATGATGGCAAAAATTATATACATTATGTATTATCAATTTAAGAAAAACAAAGCGAAATCTATAAGATGTAAAAGTCATATGACTAATTCAAGCTCTTCAATTGAGCAATCCAACTGTTCAAATTGACATCAACAAGGGAATTGATGGAGTAGAAGGATCTGGGCCATTTAAATGGCTTGTGACATCTTTTTTACTTTAATTAGTTGTCTACTTTATTTTGATAAATACATAAAGAAAATAAATTATGCTAAGCTAGTCTAAGAAGGGTGAGGACCTTAATTTTGTGTTAACCCATCCCAAGCTCGAAAAAAGAAGGTGTGTTGTGTTAGATAGATAATCAACGTAAAACTTTATCAACACTTCTCAAATAAATTATGCTAACCATGACGTTGTGTACTTTGCCATTTCACCTTAAGAGACATAATTTTAGTTGAGGTAAATCACTCTATATAGTTATTCGTGAGAATTATTTGTATGGCATGGCCTTGAAATTTTTGCACCAGTTTATACTAAGCTCATAATTATATTGTAATTATCCCATTTTGTGTTGGGAAGCAATGCCCTTCCCTGCTATGTGTGAATCAAAGGTAAAACCATATATCCCACAATGTGTGTTTGTGTAAATACCAAAAAATGGGCAAATTTGTTAAGTGCCAAGTATAATAAAATCACAAATCACAAGAAAGAGAAAGTTCTACCAAGCACAATCACAACACAAGATTTAATGTGGAAAACCCTTCAATGTGAAGGGAAAAACCATAGGGCAAATCTGATAGAGGAATCCACTAAAATCAAATGAGGGTTACAATATAGTTTATTCTCAAGTTTTTGCCCAAAATTTAAGGTTTACAATCAAATGAGAGAACAACAGTAACTTGGAGAAGATACAGAGTTACCTCACAAACTCCAAAGAATAGTCCCTTTCCCACCTCAAAAAACCCAAAGATGCTCTTCCAATGCTTGGAGATGCAATCACAGAGCACACAACTGTTTATGTGAATGAATGGTACTCAGTAGTAGAAGATGCTTGCTAGTGGAGATGATCGCTCATAGAAATCGCTGGTGGATGGAAGTTGCTGTCCTCTCCCTGTTCTCTTTCTCTACTGTGTTGAAAAAACGCAATGGGTTTTGTCTTTTAAACACCCCAATGTTCTCTCTCTCTCTCTCTAACATTTTCTTATTTTTATTGGGTCATTTCTTTTCCTTTTATTCCTTATGGGCTGGACCCCTCAAGGTATCACCCAACAAACTCTCCCTCCAGATCCATGAGGAGGGTTCCCCCATACTGGATGCTCACATGGCACCCATGCTTGCCAAAGCTCTGCATAACTCATGCTTCTCCTTTAGCACTGTTTTCGTCATCATGTATAATGGATTTCGATAGATATGGATTTTGCAAATCTTCATCAGCTCATTTTTTAAGACATCTCGAATCCAATGTTACCGCACGTCAATGTGCTTAGTTCTAGAGTGGAATGTAGCATTCTTACTCAGATCAATAGTGCTTTGACTGTCACATCTAACTACATATTCCTTTTGCTTCAAACCCAACTCCATAAGAAAACGCTTCAACTATAGCATTTCCTTACAGGTTTCTGTAGCAGCAATATACTCTGCCTCTGTAGTCGAAAGTGCGACACATTTTTGCAACTTTGATTGCCAAGAAATGACTCTTTTTGCAAAAGTAAACAAGTAACCCGAAGTAAACTTTTTTCTATCAAGATTTTCTGCCATATCCGCATTTGTATAGCCTTCCACCAAGGGTGATGAGTTTCCAAAACATAGACAAACTTTAGATATGCTTCTTAGATACCTTAGAATCCATTTTATAGCTTCCCAATGTTACTTACCAGGATTTGTCAAGTATCTACGCACTACACTGGTGGCATGTGCTATGTCAGGCCTTGTGCACATCATAGAGTACATCAAACTCCTTACGGCTGCTGCATATGGGATCTTATCCACTTTCTTCTTCTCTTCACCGCTGGTTGGAGATAACTTGGCACTCAACTTGAACTGTCTAGCTAATGATGTACTGACTGGCTTGACATTCTTCATGTTGAATATTTCAAGTACCTTCTAATTGTACTTTTCTTGTAATAGCCACAACTTTTTGTTCTTTCTAAACGCTTGATTGCCATATCCAAAATTTGTTTTGCAACCCCTAAGTCCTTCATGTCAAAAACCTTGTTCAATTCTTTCTTCAACCTGTCAATCAAATTAGCATCTTAACCAACGATAAATATATCATCAACATATAACATGAGAATAATAAGGATGACTTTCTAAGGTAAACACAGTGGTCTGTAGTGGTTCTAGTAAAACCATGACTCATCATAAAAGAGTCGAAACTTTTTGTACCATTGTCATGCAGCTTGCTTCAATCCATACAAGCTCTTCTTCAACTTGCACACCATGTGCTCCTTGTCCTTCACTAAGAAACTTTCTGGTTGTTCCATATATATTTCTTCCTTTAGATCTCAATGCAAGAAAGCTGTCTTGACATTTAACTGCTCAATCTCTAAGTCTTGACTAGCAGCTAGACTTAAGATGGTACGAATAGAAGTCATCTTCACAACGGGAGAAAAGATTTCATCAAAATTAACACATTTTTTCTGCCCGAATCCCTTGACAACCAAACTTGCTTTGTACCTCATTTTCTTCTTGTCCTCTTCATTTTTCAACCTAAATACCCACTTGTTCTTCAAAGCTTTTCGTCATTTTGGTAGCTCAACAAGCTCATAGGTTTTGTTCTTATGCAAGGATTCATATTCTTCTTGCATGGCTTTCTTCCATTGTTCATTTTACTCATGCATCATAGCTTCTTTAAAACTTTATGGTTCATCACTTTCAGTGAGTGTGACATACTTTGATGATGGATATTTTTTGAGGCTTTTCGTTCTTTTGGTGACCTTCTCACCATAGGTGATTCTTCTTGAGGAGGTTGCTCGCCTTGCTCAATATCATCATGTACATAATCATTACCATGCATATCATCATAATGCACACCATCTATTTGAGGAGTCTCACTACCTAAAACTTGGTCACCTTCATATTGAACATACTGCCCATCATCATTATGTATAGGTAAAGGGGCTTATACTTCTGGTAGCTCATCTACAAGCCTCGTTGGCGGTTCCTCTTTATTAAAATCGGAAAATATTTGGTTTTCACAAAAGGTCACATGTCGGCTTCTATGCAACTTCTTGGCCTTAGGATCCACAACCTGTACCCGAATTCATCATCTCCATAACCCAGAAATACACATTGGGTTGTAACTTGCTTCATTGCTCTTTAGGTACATGTATGAAAGCCATACATCCAAAGACTTTCAAGTGTGAGTAGGATATATCCTTACCAGTTCACACTCTTTCTAGTACATCCCCTTTCAATGGAGCAAAAGGAGATAGATTTATCAAGTAGCACGCCGTATTCGTAGCTTCATCCTAAAACTCTTTTGGTAACTTAGCTGAGGAAAACATGATTCTAACCCTTTCCATTATGGTACAATTCATTCTTTCTGCAACACCATTATGTTGTGGTGTTGAGTGAACAGTCTTCTCATGTCGTATGCCATGCTTGGCACAATAGGCCTCAAACTTTCTTAAGGTGTACTCTCCACCATTATTTGTGCTAAGGCCTTTCAATGACTTTGATGCTTGTCTTTCAACCATGACATGGAACTTTTGAAAATTTTCAAATACTTGGTCTTTGCTCTTTATTGCAAATTCCAAACTTTCCTAGTTGCATCATCAATGAAAGTGACACAATACAAAGCACCACCAATTGTTTTCACAGTCATAGTGCCACATACATCAGAGTAAACTAAATCAAGTATTTCAGTAGCTCGTTTAATTTAGCATATGAAAAGGAAACTTTATGATGTTTTTTTAATAGTAAACAATCATCACAAGGGGTTAAGGACGTGCCTTTGAGACTTGAAATAGAATTTCTCTTCACCAAAATCTCCAAACCTTTCTCACTCATGTGACCAAGTCGCTGATGCCACAAATCAGGTAGAGATTCTTCAAAGGCAGTGTTCACCTCACCTTTGGATAGCTGGGCTTTGGTCTTATAGAAAAAGCAATGTTTCTTGCTTCTTGCCACAACAAGAGAGTCCTTTTTCAACGTTCACACTCCATTACAAAATTGTGACTCATACCCTTCATCATCAAGCATTCCTGTTGACATGAGATTCAATCTAAGGTCTAAAACATGTCTCACATCCTTGAGGGCCAACTTGTAGCCAATATTGGTAGTAATGCAGATATCACCCATTCCAACAATTTTAGATACTCCATTATTTCTCATCGTTACCGAACAAAAGTCTTACGACTTGTACATGGTAAATAAATCTCTGTATGGAGTAGCATGAAAGGGTGCTCATGAATGAATCACCCAATTTGAATCATCACATGCTGCACTGACACAACCTTCACCACGCGTTGATATGATTATAATGTCATCGGATGCAACTGCAGTGGTTTCCTGATATTATTTGTTTCCATTACCATATTTTCCTTCTTTTTTATATCTTTTGAACTTCCGACACTCCTTATTCATATGTTCGGGCTTCTTGCAATAATAACAAATCACTTCATTTCTCGACTTGGATCTCCTTTTTTATTTTCTTTGGTTATAATTTTATTTATTCTTCGGTCTCCCCCGTTCTTTAATGACTAATGCGTGTGAGTGAGAGGAATCTGAAGATTTTCTTCTCATTAAACAAACTACTTGTAACTTGGCTCATGGTAACAATCTCATTGGGTGCCGAGTTGTTAAGGGATACAACGAGGGTTTCCCAAGTGTCAGGCAATGAGCTCAACAACAACAATGCTTGCAGCTCATCATCTAGCATTAGTTTCATAGCCGCCAACTAATTTACAATGCTCTGCATTTCATTCAAGTGCTCCGCAACCGACCCGTTCTCCTACTTTAACTTTACAAGTTTTCTAATTAAAAATGGCTTATTTTCGGCCGTCTTTCTCTCATGCAAATCATGCAATTTCTTCCATAAGGAAATTGCACTAGTTTCCGTTGTGGAACACAGTATGATCCAACTATTGCCGGATGCAAGCAATTGCTTTCCGGTCTAACTTCTTCCAGTCATCATCGATGATGGTTTTCGGCTTCTTCTCTATCCCCTCAATTGGGAAATAGAGGTCTCTAGAATAGAGAAGGTCTTCCATCATGGCCTTCCAAATTGACCAATTACCCCCATTCAAACTAATCATCTGTGTAGAGGTATTTGTATCCATCTTTGATTCACACACGAATAAAAACAAACATTTGATATGCAAATGCTCTAATACCAGTTGTTGGGAAGCAATGCCTTTCCCTTCTATGTGTGAATCAAAGGTAAAAATATATATCTCACAATGTGTGTTTGTGCAAATACCAAAAAATGGGCAATTTGCTAAGTATCAAGTATAATAGAAATCACAAATCACAAGAAAGAGAAACAATCACAACACAAGATTTAATGTGGAAAACCCTTCAATGTGAAGGGAAACACCATAGGGCAAATCCGAGAGAGGAATCCACTAAAATCAAATGAGGGTTACAATATAGTTTCTTCTCATGTTTTTGCCCAAAACTTAAGGCTTACAATCAAATGAGAGAACAACAGTAACTTGGAGAAGATATAGAGTTACCTCACAAGCTCCAAAAAATGGTCTCTTTCCCACCTCAAAAAACTTGGAAGATGCAATCACAGAGTACACCAACTGTTTTTGTGGATGAAGGGTACTCAGTGGTGGAAGATGCTCGCTAGTGGAGATGATCGCTCATGGAGATCGTTGGTGGATGGAAGTTGATGCCCTCTCCTTGTTCTCTCTCTCTACCGTGTTGAAAAAGCCCAATGGTTTTTGTCTTTTAAACACCCCCAATGTTCTCCATCTCTCTCTAATATTTTCTTATTTTTATTGAGTCCTTTGTTTTCTTTTTAGTCCTTATGGGCTGGACCCCACAAGGTATCACCCAACATTTTGCTCACCCATTAAAAGTCCATTGCAATGATCGATGGTTTTCAAATTTAAGGGAGATCCATATATATTAAGAGGTGAATGCTAGAAATTTAAATACGATTGTGCAAATAAGTAAAACCTGAGTGAATGAGTTGTTCAATTAAAACAATAAGGATAAAATACGAACCATCTATTATGTAATGAATGCCATGGATAGGTTATGACAAAAAAAATCTCATTCAATGTATAAATAAGATTATATACTATCAAATCATTTATTTTTGTTATAAGGTGATAACAAGCACTTCTAGCTTAGATGTCAATTGGATGGTTTAGGGTGTATCATAAAGTTCAAGAATTTGTTTTTGTAGAAATAAAGCATCCCGAGGCTGGCGTGTCTTGTTGGGCATGGAGAAGCATTGGGAACCCAATTTCTTTCCTTGGAACATCTTCCCCTCACCCTGGCATAGTGCTTAGTTTCAGGTTCTTCAAAAGACTTTGAGTCTAGTTAGTGATACTATTACAACTGCTTAATTTGGAATATGACGGACAAAAATGATTGTGAATCCTTGTAACAAAAGTAAATAGTCACTTTGTATACTTTTCAATACAAATCGCAATCAAATATCAACTTGTAATTGATAAACTATGGATTGAATGGCCAAAACATGTTAATTACTATCGGTTTATCGGTTACTTAGACCCCGCCCTAGACCGGTTTTTGAGTCCGGTTCGATTTGTCGAAGACTACTCTCAAGTAAGGGTGACAATAAGCCAGGAAACCTAAATAGCTTATGGAAAACAAAATCACCTACTAGTGTTTCCAAACAAGAGTTCAGCTTTGAGGGCTCCAAATTTTGTGGGCACCCATATTTAAGGCTCTAGTTTTCCATAAAAACTGCAAGAGAAATCTTACTTCTGCATCAACTTGTCAGTGAAGGTTAAACTTCTAGAGAGATAAAGTCGTCCATGTCAATAAGCCCGCAACTTGTTCTGTAATGAATGGATGAAACTTCCCCCGAAACCGCTTTTGGAAATTTAATGGAATTTAGAGAGAGAGCACGAGAATGGATCATACATTTCATTGTGTGCATGGCTTCTTTGGCTCTGCGCCCCTCTATCTTTGAATGCTTTTTTGCAATTTCTAGAGAGAGAAAGAGAGAGAAGAGAGAGACAGAGAGGGAGAAGTCTTGTGGTGTGGATGCATGCAAAGTGGGGAAGAAAGAATAGATTCATATGGGGAAAAAGCGTAAAAGTTGAGATGGTAATGGAGAGCGTTGATGTCACGCTATCATATCAAAGCATCAAACATCACTCTCCCTATCTTCTACTGGGACATGGATAATATCTCTCTCTCTCTCTAAAATCATGGATAATCCTTTCTCTCTCTAAAAATATAGACATAGATACTCTCTCTCTCTCTAAAAAATGGATAAATATCTCTCCCTCAGTAACATCCTGTGGATGTGGTTTTTGGTACACGTAGAAACGGTGGACTACAAAATGGAAAAAGAGAAGTAAAAGTTGTCTCCAAGAAAGTGAAAGGGGAAGCAAAACATTGCTATTTTATGTAGGGTGGGTGTGGTTTGTGTAAGGCTCAGGCCCTAAAAAGTTAAGCGCGCCATCAAATAGTATTGAAAGAAAATTTTTATGATGGTTTGAAAATATATTTTTATCTTTAATTATAAAATTTTAAACTCTAAAAATAGTGTAGATCAAATAAATCTATAAATATTTAAAAATCTTAAAAATTGATGGTCTAAATAATGCATTACAAGATTTGAAGTTTTTTTTTTTTTTGTTACTTCCATGTATCTCAAAGTCGAGATGATCGGATTTGAGTGTATTTTTAGCATCGAAACAACTTCTTTTAGTGAATTTTTAAGTTGTGCCTTAGTTTGATTGTTTTGAGGCTCAACCTTATAGATACTTTTTGACCAAATTTTGTACTTGAGAACAAGGTTGGTTCCTAGAAAATTGGCAAATTCTTAGTTAATATTACATAGAGATGTTTAATATTTTTCTCTTGCTTAATTAATTTTAGCTTCTGATGGCCTTAGGTCTTTGTATTAATTTTTGTTAGTGCACAGGCAGGGTTGGTAAAATCCATAGTTTCTCCTTTGTGATATCGATAAAACAAGAAATAAATTTTGCTTGACGTAGGAGATTTTTAGAGAGAGAGGTGAAACAAAAATCGAAGGAGATTTTTAGAGAGAGAGGTGAAACAAAAATCGAATGTAAATTGATGTAGTTTGTGTGAAGCAGCCTTTGTTTACGACAAGAAAAAGAAAGAAGCAAGTTGCAATATCACTTGGAAATGTGTCATTACCACCGCAAGTTGCTATATCACTTGGAAATGTGTCATTATCACACACCACCTTAATGTGGTGGTGATTTACAGCTTGAATCCTTAAACCCACTTCATATCACATACAAAAAAAAAGGAAAAAAAGGGAGATTTTCTACAAAGATGCCGTTTATCCGGACTGGTCTAGCCACTTCTTTTTAGGACACGGTTTCTATGTCCATGTATGAATTGAATCGCCTCTTAAAAATCTATTTTTTGAGATGATTTTTGGACTTAATTTTTAAGGACATGTTAGAGATATCATGAACACGAAAAAAAAAAAAAAAAAAAAAATTAAAATAATAATTCTATTGAGAAAATATTTAGACTGTTAGTTTCAATTGTTTTTAGATAGACGACCTATTTCCATTCATCTTTAAGATGGATGCTTTATACCCGCACATTGTAGAAATACGGTCCAGCCCACATGGAACAAATTTTTTTTTTCCTTTTTTTTCCTTCTATTGTATTCGCCTTTGCTCGACCAACCCTGACATGGGTAGGGCCTCTTTGGCCCTGTCAAGGTTAGGCCGAGCTCAAGCTAGCCCTGTAGAACTAGAGCTAGGCTAGTGCCAACGTTGGCCTGACCCAGGCTCTGTCAACTGTCACTTATTCCTTACACCTAAATGGCACTTTAAAAATTTAAACACTTCTTAATGGGCTCTCTTGTTAAAAAATCATGAAAATGACTAGTGTGAAATCGCACCTCTTTTATTATCAGATGTATCATATTCAAAAAGCTAACTTAATAATTAACTTTTTTTAAAATATCAGATGATATAAATGTTCATGTTTTTCAACATTATATCCTAAGAGTTCATTGGGATACATGCCAAAATACTTATCAAATGTATTTACTAAATAATAAGATAATCACTAAAAGATTTAAGGTGTGAAACAAGGAATGATAAGAGTCAATATATTTTGAAAATTAAGGAAATATGGCAACCAAAGGCAGACATCTTATTGTGGCCCTGCAACAGATATTTGTCCTCTCCATGAAGTTCCATGAAGTGAGTCAACAAGATTCTTAAAGACGAGTGGGAAAAGCAGCATTCAAAAAATAGATTCGAAAAAGAGGTCCCATGCGCAGAGAGGGACAACAACTTTGAATATTGATGAGTGAGAGAGAACTAGAGAGAAGATAGAACCAACAAAAGAGATTGTATACTATAAGATTATTTCCAGGCAATTGCTTTTGGCCGTTAGAAGTGAAATTCAATGGCGTTAAGTCGTCATCATCATAGTTTTTTTTCAATTAATTGGGGTAGGTTAATTCAACATCATGAAGTGTTTCACAATATTCGAGAATTTTATTTTCGACTTTGTGTCTAATCAACGAGAGATACCCAACTATCCAATTTTATATCCAATGCCTAATAATTATGGTACGGAATAAGGTTGATGTCTTGTATAAACTTTTTCCTAATAATAAGCAATGTGCTCGAGTAATCTAGACTGTCAAATGGAGCTAGTATTTCTTCAACGAGGCCAAAATTTTCCTATGTGTTCCTCCAAATCATCCCAACATGTCTGTCACAGAGGTATAGAAATAGACTCCTTTAATTACAAGGATGTCACGATCAGTAGTGTTTGTTAGATTTCAAAATGAGTGTTTGTGTGTCATTGATTAAACTCAAAATTTAAAAAAAAATTCAAACATTGTAACATACCCTAGTCTATTCAATTTGATATCTAATGGCTAGAAACATTTATGTCCTCCTTATCCATCAAAACAATTATGCCCTCCTTGTAATAAAAATAAATGGTCCCATAGTATACTATGATCCCTTGTTTTTCACCTGAATGAACCAACGTGGAATCCCAAAAGCGGCATATCACGTTCCAGTGGGCCCAATTCTTTTCGCGATCGATCGACCGTTCCCTGATCGGACAGCCGTGCATCATGAACGTATACAAAGACATTATGTTATTAGGAACAACCCAATAAGGAAGTTAAATTCCTCTCAATATAATTACCATCTTTGATTGGGTTCAAAGTCCGAAAAGTTTTCAAAACTTTGCGACATATTATAATTTGTTAAATTTTACGACCGATTGTTAACTATAAGTATAACCTTCTTCGTACTGTACAGTCCATAATTATAAGGAGGACCCGGTTTTCCTTGATAAGTAATTGGAAAAAAGGTGTTACAAGTAGTTATGGAAATGTCTCCCTCCACATATGCCCCCTCTCTCTATATTCGCTATCGCATATATACTAATAATAGTGGGGAATTTCATCGTTCACTTTTACTAAAACTGAAGTGTTTTTTCCAAATCCACTTAGTATGACTAGGATTTGAGGAATGGTGAATGAATGCATTATCCAAAATTGAGGAGTTATAGGAAACAAGGGAGTAGGGACAAAGCATCAGCCATTTAGGAAGTGGGCCTCATGGTTTCGCTGGAGAGGAGACTGAGGGCCCGCCAAATGATCCCAAACCAAAAAGCAAACCCCTCCTCTCTCTCTCTCTCTCTAACCAAAAAGAAAGCCTTGCTCTTGCTCTCTCTAATGTATCAGTATGAAGCACGAAGCGCCAGGTGGAGCGCGGACCGACGGGTGATGAGCAGGTGACAACAGTAAAGTTAGAGAATATGCCTACGGACCATATGGATCCCCCTCCCTGTTATTAATTTATTTTGTAATTGATTTATTAAACAAAGAGCAAAAGACTCCGACGACCCATCTTTTCATGCATCACTCTCGTTCTTTCTCCACTTAATTGAAAATAAACAGAAAAAAAAGATAGAAAACAAGAAGATCCATTTATGCATATTCTCTCTCTCTCTCTCTGACGGTAAAGGAACCACAAAACATATAGAAAATAAAAAAAATTTAAAAAAATAACTTTCTATACAATTTACTCTCAACTAATTTTTTTTATTTTTTATCTAAAGTATACTTTCCTAACAAATACCCCTTAAGTAAAAAAAAAGTATTTTTTTTTTCTTTTTTTTTTACAAAAATACTTTTTTCCGTATTTAAAAAATTAATTTTGGCTGGATATTCACTCGCTTACGCATAGTAGCAAAAGCTACATAAGCTGCCGAACCGCTATGTACCAATTGCCAGACCTCAATAAACTAAAAAAATTGTCGAACCGCCTTCTTTATCGGCTAGACTGCAAATAGATTTGTTGTACCTCATATATAAAAGTGTCGGACCGCCATATAGATATGCTGGACCACATGTTTTTTTAGGAATAGAAGTTCTAGACCACCATACAGATCTATCAAGCCGCCCTTTGTCAAGGAAAAAAGTGTTGGACGGCAATGTACATTTGCCGGATCGCATGTTTATTCAGAAAGAATAGTGTCGGAGTGCACTTTTGTCCAAGGAGAGATAGGTGTGGATAAAAGTCAAGGAAAAGTAGTTTAGTCTTTCTTTTATTTATTTATTTGATTGGGAGGTATTTTGCTAGAAAAATATATCTTGAGATAAAAAATAAAAATAAAATTTAAATGGGCTAGTATAGGAAGCTTATTCTTAAGGGTTATTTGTAATATTCCAAAAAAAAAAAAAAAACGGCCATTGCATTTCTCTCTCAAGAAAAAGACCCACTCACTTTCTCTTTACATCTCTCTCAAGAAGACCACACATTCTCTCTCTCTCTAGAAAACTCTCTCTCCCCCCACCTTTCTCTCTCTCTCTCTCTGAGGAGAACAATATATCCATGCAACTCTCTTTGCGGAAAAGAACAACACCTGCATCTCTCTCTCACACACACACACAAGAATACAACCAAACATGTAGAGAAAAAAGACCCATAAATCCATGCATCTGTCCCCCCCCCCCTCTCTCTCTCTCTCAAGAACACAACCAAACATACAGAAAAGACCCATATATCCATGCATCTGTCTCTCTCTCTTACCCATATATCCATGCATCTGTCTCTCTCTCCCCCTTCAGATCCATATATTTCTCTCTCTCTCTCTCTAAAATGCATCAAAACATGCAGAAAAGAAGACCACTATGTCCATCCATCTCTCTCTATCTCTCTCTAGGATCCAATCAACTTTACAGCCTTTCACCTCTATATATTGTCCTCTGTCTCCACACACAAAGAGACCCACTCCAATCCACTATTCACGCATCTCCCTCCCTCCCTCCCTCCTTATCTGGTCTGTAGCGTCTCCCTTCTTTGAGCCATGGAGAAGTTTCAAAAGACCCAATTGGCAAGGTTCGTTGCCATTGCATCTCTCTTCCTTGTAACTCCTCTGATACCTCCATGGATGAGGACCACTTATCTCTACTTCCTCCTCAACCTCCTCATCCTCTCTCTCGGCCTCGAATCTGGAGCACTCGCCTCCTTAACCAAACCCAACAACGAAAAGAAGCCCACAATGTTTAACAATATCTCAAGCAATGGCAATGGAGGCAACATAACGGCCACCTTACTGAGAGAAAGCGATAGTGGTGGTGGTGGTGGTGAGAAACTAACCGCTATTGTTAGAGAGAGAAACGCTTTTGTTGGTGGTGGTGACAAGGTAACCACATTTGTTAGAGAGAGAAATGGTGGTGGTGGTGACAAAGTAACCACTGTACTTAGAGAGAGAAACGATGGTGGTGATGAGTTTGGCAAGGTCACCACTATTGTTAAAGAAGACAGTAGTAGTGGTTCTAGTGTGGTGTTAGCTGAAAGCCAAGGTATGGTTTCTAGAGTGAGAAAGGACATGAAATCTCCATCTACATCAAGCCTCTTCTATATTGAAGGAGAGGAGGAGGATGCAGAGGCAAAGGAGGATGAGAGCTCTCAAGAATTGTTCGCCAAGGCCGAGAACTTCATCGGCAACTTCTACGAGCAGCTCAAAATGCAGAGGGAGGAGTCATGGAAAGCCATCCAAGAAGTCTGTATCAAAGCCTTTTAGGACCTCTCTCTCTCTCTCTCTCTCTCTCTCTCTCTCTCTCTCTCTGAGTATATATTGCACTTCTTTGAAAGGTTTCACCATTTCCCCTCTCTCTCTCTCTCTCTCTCTCTGTTCTCTCTGTCATAGTATATATTGTCACTTCTTTGAAAGGTTTCACCTCTCTCTCTCTCACACACAGTTTATGTTATCGCTTCTTTGAAGGGGGTTTCACCATTCATCCTTCTCCCAACCACCATCAATTCTCTCTCTCTCCCTCTTCTTTGAAGGGGGTTCACCATCCACCGTCAAAGGGATAAAATGCCAGATTACCCTTGATAAATTGCATCTTAATACGTTTAGTTTACATTTTAATTTTGTTTTCCACAATTGGGATCCTCCAGTAATTTGAGTGAGCTCCCTATTGTCACACTACTGAAAATCATGATATGGAGTGGTAAATTTTGTGAATTTTATGTGCTTATAATATGAACAGTTATTGGTTTCTTTAGCATAAATTAATAGAAGATTCCCAATAGAAACCTACGATTCCCAATATTATTTCCGGAAGTTCTTGCCATAAAATTTTGTATTTGACCACTAAAAGTGATTATGAACTTCTTATTCCACTTATAAGTAACTTTATAATAAACAATTTTTTTTTATCTTATCAATAAGCTGGCCCTCATTTTATCAAGGAGGATTGCAATGACAAAGATTTAAGAACACTAAGGTTATTTTTCCCTTTTTTTCTCTTGCTTCTCTCTTTTGTTGATTTGTTTTTTAACAGGGTTTTGGATTAATGAACTTAATGGAGATGAGATAAAGCGTGCCCCCCACGTTGTTTCGTGTAAAGTGTGTGTTTGTTTAGATTATTAGGGATATTCGAGACATTCCATCGTAGAGTGGAAAAGTAGAGGTGCTTTTCTCACTTGTTCTTTAGATAAAAAAGGATCCACGATTCAATAAAGGGAAAAGTTTATATAGAGCCGAGGCTCTAAACCATTAAATTAGAGTTTATCTCTAAAAATTTCACTAAAAGATGTTGTTTTGATGCCTAAATAACCTGAAATTGATTATCTCGACATCAAGATGCGTGGGCATTAGAAAAAAAATGAATTTCAAGTTTTGAAAGTAGTGTATTTTGTAATGTATTTTTAGACTATCAATTTTCAAGATTTTGAAGTTTTTATAGATTTGTTTATAGATATTATTTTTTAAATTTTACACTTTATAAATAAAAATAAAAATATATTTTAAAGCTATCACAAAATTTTCAATATTAAAACCACATTCTCAGTAGTATTTAAAAGTAGGCTCTAATTTAGGCTCTATACAATCCGCACCAAATAGTAGAAGAAAGGGACTAAATAGTAGAGGGAGGAGGCTCCAAATATCAAGAAATTAATGTCGTTTGAGAGAGAGAAGAAAGGGGTAGAGAGACCCAACTGGCAATGCCAGCCCAGCCAGCCTAGCCCTAGCCTGGCCCTAGTCTTTATATAGCCAGCTCAAGCTTAGTCCTGGCCCCAGCCGATCAGGCCAGATTAAGCCAGACCGAACATAATAGAAGTGAACAAAAAAAAATAAGGAAGAGAAAAGTGCTAAATTAGGCCGAACCTAGCCTACGTTCAACTTTGGTCTATCCTCCTCAGGCAGTGGTGGCCTGGCCCTAGCCTATCCCTTGGACCTCATTTTGCAGCCCAAACCCTAGCCTTTCAAGGCCAGGTCAACCGGCCCATGCCAACCTATTGAAAGGCATGACAAATTTATCATAATAGCCAAATGGAGAGCTGAGGGATGATAGAAGAGACATAAATAGAGAAGAATTAGACATTAAAGCCAGCACTTCCTAACCTTAACTTAAAAAAGCAACTTCTCTTGGAATGTGCATACGCTTGGAAGGACCACTATGGTTCCTACCTTTCCCTAACCCATGTCCACGTCCATGTCTACTTGATGTGAG
Organism: Amborella trichopoda; assembly: GCF_054954075.1. NCBI lineage: Eukaryota > Viridiplantae > Streptophyta > Magnoliopsida > Amborellales > Amborellaceae > Amborella > Amborella trichopoda. The sequence goes on from NC_142348.1 coordinate 5,400,503, forward strand.
ATAAGTTTGGAACGATGTCCTCGTAATTTCCTAAGAAGCTCCAGAACCACTACTGTTCCTGATACTTTTGCTTCTCCCCAAGATTTCAAGAAATGGAATTATGTTGTAATTATCAATAATGAAGAAAGAGAAATGTTTATCACAATGCTCAGGACCAGTGAACACTTGAATTGTCCAAATAATGTATTACAATATACATTGCTTTAAGACTTAAAATGTTTTTTTTTTCATTTCCATAATTATCAATGTCAAGATAATCAATTTGAGAGTTGTGGCACCAAAACTGCATTTTCCAGCGGAATTTGAAAGCTTTGGCACCAAATCCTATGCTAACTTTTTCCTTACTGTAAATTGGGTACAACTTTTATAACCGAAAATGTCATATAAAGGTGAGGCCCTAAACAATCAAATTAGGGCGCAACTTAAAATTTACTAGAAGAGGATGTTTAAACTCCCAAAAATCCTCAAATCGATCGTCTCAACTTTAAGATGTATGGACATGAGAAAAAATAGATTTCAAGTTTTGAAAATAGTGCATTTTGTAAAGCATTTCTAGACCGTCAATTTTCAAAAATTTCAAATGTTTGTAGATCTGCTCGATCTACACTAATTATAAAGCTTTAAATTTTATAATTAGAGATAAAAATAAATTTTCAAGCCATCATAAAGATTTCCAGAACGAAAACAACATCTTTCGACACTATTTGAAGGTACACCTTACTTTGATTGTTTAGGGGTCAAGGTGGCAATGGACCCAGACCTGACCTGGGACCCAAGGGCTATTCGGGTCTAGGTCTGGGTTTGAGTCCCGGAATATTTTTTGGGTCCCAATATGTAAAATATATCTTAATATAACTAGATACATAGATATTTTAAATTTTTTGGTCGGGTCCAAGTCTCAATCCTGCACTATATTTTCAGGTCCAAGTCCAGTTGCCACCGCTATTTAGGGCCTCACCCTTATACAAACCGCACCTTTTTTATAAATTGAGTACCATTTTGTATTGTAACCACTGAAAGCACGTTTAGATGTGTTTCTTGTTTAAGGGAGTAATCGAACCCATACTGAAAATATCAATTAAGCAAGTTGGCAAGTGATGTTGGAAAGTTTGACAATATGCTACACTAGTTGTATTATTTTATTTTAAGTGTTGCTATACTGGTAGTTGAGAGAGATTCGCAATCTGTATTGCTCTTTTCTGACAAAAGTGGTTTTAGGATGGTCTCCAGTTTAAATTCTTACAGGCTTTTCCTATTTATTAAAATAAATCCAAATCAGAATCCAAATCTTGACAAAGCAACTCACCAAAAGCTAGAGGAATTGTAAATTTCCTCCTTTTTTTAAAATTAATGATCGTGGTGGTCAAGATTATTGACACGTAAAATTTCGGATCCAAAATTCATCTCTGAGATAGATTCTAGAGTAGGTGCTTCAGCTTATGCACCAAGATCGAACCTGAAATTGATTATTCAACACGTAAAGGTTGAAGACCCCTCCAAACATACATTCACATTCCCTTGCCTGGTGTGCTGCTCACCTCCTGCACAGTTATCCCGCTCAGATTTTATTTTCAAATTTGAAGAGAAGGCTTAGGTGCAAATAGTAACCATTAGGAGAAGGAATTTGAAACTTTCCAAATATTGCATAGATCTTTTTATCCCATCGAAGGATCACCATGAATTAACAGTGAAAAATTTCTCCAAATTGCAGTCACATTCCGTATCAATTCATTTTGCAATATTCATAAATAAGGATACATGGCATAAAGTACATATCTCCTATTAATGCCGACAATCTAGAATTGCATAACCAATGAAAGGTATAAAGAAGATACAATGTACCACAAAATCATACACTCAGAAAGAAAGGTGAGACGAGCAAAAAAGGAATTACTAGCACTCGCTAGGAATATGAACACCCTTTGTCATTGATATACAGGGCCCCATATACTCTATAAAGTCAGTGCTTGATTATTTGTTAGATGAACATCCTCAACCCCTACACTGCTTTCAGTTCGAGGAGGCATCTCGATGTAGAGCTCATCTAAAGTGGCACAGTCTTTAATTGTTAAGCCATGCTCATTCGCCAAATGAAGCAAGCATATAAAACATAGGTGAGGGGAAATATCTTCAGGTGCAGCTGCAGGGCAGTCTTGTGGCAAAGTTCTCAGCACCTGGCTGAATAATAATGCAGCCTTGTTTCCCTATCAAGAAAAACAAGTTAAATAGGCATCCAGTCTCTCAATTAAAAGAAAATAAAGGGAACAACAATCAGGAAATAACCAATTAATTAATGTGCAAACCAAAGTGATTATCCTAGCATATACTAATGAATATGTGAATGTGAGGATAATATTCATATTTCAATGCCTACTTTGCCAATGCCTCACACATTAGGCATGAGCTTCTCAATCATCTCCAATATATAATAAATTCCTTTCGAGAGGGACTTAACATCCAGAGAGAGAGAGTCGAACAGAAAATAACTATTTATATCATCAGAATATATTATACCAAGTCCAATATAGTTAAGAAACAGTGGGACTTGATACTATTCCAAACCAAAGGGTTCCATAAGTGCTAGTGTTGTCCAATATCATAGAGATTCTCTATTTTAACAACCTTAAATTCCCACACACTCACAACCTTAATTGCCGCTCGTGCGCACACGCACGTGTACACACACAACTCTATTCTGTTTCTTTTGAAGCTACGCACACACACCCACCTCCTCCAAAAAACGAAAGTGAAGGGGCTTTTAATCTACTGAAGCATGTTGTGCAATGCAAGGATTGACCTACCAATGAAGCAGTCACAGTCATGCATAACCCGATCAATTCCAAATGTGTTTTGAACGTTCCAAACTGGCCTAGCAAAATTGGAAGGGGTAAGGAGATGATCGATACTCCTTTTACATTATTATATATAATGCCAATGCAAGGGATCTAGAAGCCCTAATGTTGAAGATTATCCAGGAAACATATCCGAACAACCCAACCACCCAAACACTTAGATCCTTCGCCAGAGCAGCGACATTCCAAAGGAAGTGGGCAGGGAATGAGCCAGCATCAACTGAAACTAAGAAAATAAAAAGGGACCAAGACACCAAGACCGTCCAAACATCCTCTTTCATCAGAAAAAAAAAAAAAAAAAACCATTTCTGAAATAAAAAAGATCCAGTAAGACTCCATAGAAGGCAGCTAAGATCAGCAACCTCACCATCCTTCAGGTTCTTCACAAAATCTGGGGCACGACACAAACATTAGTTCAAAAGCATTGCCCAAAAGGTCCAGTCCTGGAAGAGATGTGATGGGTCTCTAACCCATATATCAGCCTAGAATCTGATCTTGAATCCATCACGAACCTAGAATGCAATACCCCTACTAAACTTCCTCCCACCAATTGAAACCTCTCAAAATCCCAACACCCTATTGATCCACTAGGTTCCTAAAACGCAAACCTAATTTAATCCATTTTAGAGAGTTGGCTTCCCTACAATTTTAAAAAATGATAGAAGCTCAGAATAATGTTCTATGGTGGAAGAAAAAACTACTAGTTAATTTGGCATACCTTGATATATATAAAACTACAACCTAATAAAAAATTCATATACTGATTCACCTTGAGGAATCATCAAATCCAATATACATAGAAGACATCATACTTTCACGTTGAGTTCACACCCAAACAAAAGAATATGCCATAGTGAATGATAGTGAAAAGGCCAATTGTAAATCAAACATACGAGAACTGAGAAAACATTAAAGTTTGGAATAACCAATAATTTACTTACCACCACAATCTTTTCGACAGAGTTTTGAAGGCATTCCCAAAGCGTCCCCTTCAAAGAATGAACATCAACTTGTTTTGAAGTCTTGTCATACTGGACTTCAATTTTGTTCACCTAGAAACGACCATGATATAAGATAAATTCGAACTTTGAAGACAAATTACAAAATTCTAACGTGGATGGAATAATATCAATGTTTTATGTTTCCATTGAGAAGAACAAAAATATTCTGAAAATCAAGCGAAAAAATAATATACTCTCCACATACACAAGGACTTTTACAATAAAACCATTGAAGATGCATACTTGAAGTACGTAGCATACAGGTTTCTGGCATTTTGAGACCAAATATCTAGACCTCCATGGTAAATGTATTAAAAGGGCAATAGACAATATCATCCCTCTGCCAAAACGACCACCTTTAATAAAATGGTTATCTGGTGAAATATGGTTTCTAACATTTCCATATTTCATGGCTTAACTAGTTTGATTCTGATAGCAGAAACTTGGGCAAGCGAATCAGCTAGCATTGCACACATGAAATTCTTTTAAAGGATAAATACAATAATACGGTTATTACTAAGACATATTTTCACTTGAATAGTTTTCTTAAAAATGCATGAGCTGCAGGTGATTTACCCACTTCAATGAAAAAACAAAGGCTGCTCAGGTATTTCAAATACCCATGTTTCAACTTCTTAGTTATTTTGCTATAAAATAATGCTGAAATATGGGAATTCCCAATACCCATGATTCACTATTTACTGTTTTTCTAACGATGCAGTTTCAGCACAGGGGCAAAGTCATTGATTTCCCCAGACAAATTTACATGGAGGTACAGATATTTGGTTTCAAATTATTGAAAATACACTACTCTGCCTCTTAAAATGCACTTCCTTACAGTTTCTTTTATAAAAACTCCTACACATAATATGCCAAAAAGGATTAGGCAATGCAAGAAGGATAAATGCAAGGTCATAAGTGTAATAGAAGCTGTAAAACCAGGACGTGCTCCAGGACTCAGGAAGTGTCCGGAAAATGCTCCTTCCCAACGCTCAAGAAAATAGGAAAAAAAAAAAAAAAAACGGATATACCATAAACCAAAATAACAGTACAATCTAGTAGTGCTACAGTAGGAGCCAGTGTTTGCAAAATCGAAGCGAAACAATTAACTGGACATGGGCTTGGAAGCGGTTTAACCGGCCTAACCGGTAAACCGGCATATTTAACCGTTCTAACCAAGCAAGTCCCGGGCGGTCAACAAAGTGTTGAAAAAATAAAATGATGCAAAAAAAAAATCTATTAAAATATGAAAAGCATATAAAGAATGATTAAAACAAAACACATCCAAATGAAGTTGAAAATTAATGAAAAAAATGGATTTTAACGAATTGATTTTTGAAATAAAGTGAGTATTAATAACCAAAACAATTATTAATCTTTACTATAATGTAAAGAATATTAAAAAATACATTACAAACCAAATTCCTTATTTCTGAAAATTTATAAGCATGTTTTATTTATTTATTTTAAATACTTGTCTATCACCAAAACCGTCCAAAACCGGAACCGGCCACTAGCCGATTCAAATCTAACTGAGCGGTTAGCGGTTAGATCACCCGGCTTTTCCAACAGTGGTTGGAGCCCCCACAAGTCGGGAGCCCTCCGAACCCGTGTGCCTAACGAATCCAAGTCAGACTTGATGAATTTTAAAACACTGAGTAGAAGCACATTAAAGATCTTAGTTGTCAAAAGAATTTTAGGACAATATTCAAGGCAGTGTTCGCAAAATCGAACCGAAACGGTTAACCGGACAAGGCCCCGAAGCAGTTTAACCGGCCGAACCGGTAAATCGACTGATTCAACCATTCTAACCAGGCAAGTCCAAGGTGGTCAACAAAGTGTTGAAAGAATAAAAAAGATACAAAAAAAAAACTACTAAAATATGAAAAGCATATAAAGAAGGGAAAATAACAAATAATTCCCAAGACCACACTTTCTATGCAACTTACCCTCAACCTAACTTTTTCTCACTTTTTTCCCCAAAACAAACTTTCAATGCAAATAACATCCCCTAAGGAAAAAAGTTCATTTTTTTAGACTGAAATGCCCTTCCCATACACAAAAATCATTTTGGACAAATTTGAAGTTGATTTTTGGACCCAGTAGCACATTGCTAGAGCGTCCCATCATATTGTCGGAGCGCACAAATGCCGGACCACCCTTTGCAACTGTCGGACCACCCTTTGCAACTGCCGGACCACCCTTCACAACTGTCAGACCGCCCTTTGTAACTGCCGGACTGCCCTTTGCAACTGCCGGACCACCCTTTGCAACTGCCGGATTGCCTTTTTCAATTGCCGGACCGCACTTTACACAGCGTCGAAGCCTTACTGTCGGACCGCACTTTACACAGTGCCAGAACCTTAATGCCGGACCGAACTTTACACAGTACCGGAGCGCTACTATCGGAACGCAATTACACAGTGACGGAGCCCCCTATTTTGGTGGGATAGAGGAGAGAGAGGCATGGGGAAGGTAAAAGTGAGGGAGGGTAGTTTAGGCACTTTTTTATTTTTTATTTGGTTACGGGGTTTTTGCATAGAAAGTATATTTTGGGAAAAAAAGTAAGAGAAAAATTTAGGTTGGGGGTAAGTTGCATAGAAAGTGTAGTTTTGAGGGTTTTTTGTAATTTTCCCGATAAAGAATGATTAAAACCAAACACATTCAAATGAAGTTGAAAATTAATGAAAAAAATAGATTTTAACGAATCAATTTTTTAATTAAAGTGAGTATTAGTGACAAAAACAATTTATAATATTTACCACAATGTAAAGAATTAAAAAATGCATTACAAACCAAATTCTTTATTTCTAGGAATTTATATATATTTTTTTAAAAAATACCGGTCGATCACCAAAACCGCCCAAAACCGAAACCGGCCACTAGTTGGTTCCGATCTAACTGGGCGATTAGCAATTAGATCGCCCGGTCTTTCTGACAATGATTCATGGTTCAAAAATGCAGATGGGGCCACCTAGGCAGTCAAGGACACCCCGACACAAAGGCGGCCTGGATGATTCCTGATTTTTCCAACCTAAGTTGCACTTCAAGACATTTATCAAACTGATTTACAATAGACGAAAGGAGTGCAATAAATTAATATAGTTACTCATGATTACTGTTACATGCAAAAATGCCAATCCTTCTATTTTCTGGTTTACCAATAAATTAATATTACTCATGGTTACTGTTACCATTGTTTTAAAAAGCAAACCGCCCAGTACCTAGGCGGTCCAAAAGGCCTAGGCCCATTGCCCAGGACAAGGTGGCCAAATTAGGTGGGTCCCCAGGCGCCCGCCTAGGCATGCGCCCAGTGCCGACAGAAATGCCTCTCATTGAGGGCATCTTTTGGTTTTTTTTAATATAAAATGGGCAAAATCATGGGTTTTATGTTTTTTTTAATATAAAATGGGCATTTTCTGAAACACTGACTATTACCTGCAAAAAGTTGTTTCAATAAGTGGCATTAAAAGTCTAATCTTTCCATATATTAATTAAAACTAAAGTAATACCATTTTGTGGTTTACTAATAAATTAATATAACTACACATGGTTATTGTTACATGCAAAAAGTGTTTTCAACAAGTGGCATAAAAAGTCTAATCCTTCCATATATTAATTAAAACTGAAATTGTAAATTTTTTTGGTTTGGTATTAAGCAGCTAAATGAAGGTGCAGGTCAAGGTAGTGCTTAGACACCCGCCTTTTATGCTGCTTGGGCAAGCACCTTGAGAGCCTAGGTAAGCGCCTAGATGGACCTGCCTAGAGCATGCCGCCTTGCCCATGACTAGGCTATTTGGAGAAAAGCCGCCTAGGCGGCGGCTGAATTATCGTTCACTGACAATATTAAAATGGAAAATTATATTTAGGGAGAGGTTTCTTGAGTAGGAGGTTGCATTTTTAGCACAAGTACCAAAGTTCCTCTGAAATTGTTAGTTATATTTCCATGTGTATTTTGTGGCAATCGTAAAAAAAGATATATTGAGGGTCACTAGATCATTGTTTCAAAAAGCGAATCACCCAGTGCCTGGGCGGCCGCCTAGGCGGATATCCCTAGGAGCCCACCTGAACATGCCTAGGCGCCCGCCTAGGGCTTGCGCCCCACCTAGGGGCAGAAATGCGGCTCTTTGAGGGTATTTTTGGATTTTTTTTAATACTATATGGGCAAAAAATGTGGGTTTTAGGTTTCAAATGAACCTAAAACCCATTAGAGGCTATTTTTAAAAGAGAAAACCCAAAAAATAATATTTTTCTACTGGGCCGCCGAGGTTTTGGGAGCCCGCCTGAGCGCTCGCCTAGGCACTGGGCGGCCTGGATCCCCCCGACCGCCTAGGTTCCGCCTAACGCTTTTTGAAACACTGCACTAGATCTCAGTTATTTGTTAGGACATCTTCATAGCCGACCATAAGAAGATGTACACCAAGAATGAACAAAAATTACCATACCGTAAGCCCCACTTGCACCATTTAAACATGAGATGAGGAGCAAGCAAGCACAAAATTGCTATGTGTTTGGATATATGTATTTCGTATGTGATATATGTATTTCGTATGCTTTAGGTGTATCATCTAAAAAAAATGAACAAAATGATAATAGGTCTATAGAGTATATACTGGAATAAGAACGGTTAACAGCAGATGAGATTGAACAGTTTAAGAACAACAGCAGGTGAGATTGATCCTTATGCGCAAACTTTTGCAAAAAAAAAAACAACATTACTAAATGAGCTCCAAAATATCGCAAACTTTAAATAACCCAAGATCCAAAAAAGATTCTGACATAAACATGAGCCAAAGCTAACCTGCCGAGGTTTAGAAACTAGATCACTTGAGTCTTCATTATCGCTATGAATATTTTCATTGTCATGGTGAGAAGAAATGTCACTTGCTGCATCCCATGATGGTACCGATTCAAATGTATTGAGGTCTTCAGTAAAAGCTATCAAAAATAAAAGATAGGCCAATTAAATACTTCACAATAAATCAAATTAAATACTTCACATTAAATCACCAACTGCAGGACTCATAACTGATTATATATAAAAAAGCATCACCATAAATAGATAGCTTGGATCATCCAGTGCAATGTAATTTGCCACAAAAACAATGAATTACGAGCTCCATATCCATTGAACAACCACTGATGAGTTAAAATTTTTAGCAAGATGTCCAAATATTATTTCCATTAAAGACCACAGATATAAAAACCTCAAAAGCTTGATAAATTACGGAATATCAGGCAATTCTCTATAACTGTCTATTTGAACTTTCTAAAGGGGGTATTGGATGGATTGTCCACTTTAAAAGTGAAATTAGAGGTTAAAACAGCTTGTTTAACACTAGTTTCTGGCTTATTTTCCTTCAACATGTACACTGCCCCAAGGGCAACAAACAACCTGAGAATTGTTTCCCCACCACAATCAAGATGTGACAAGTAGATAATGGTACATATAATGGCATCCTTTGTTCTTTAAGCCAATAATCCACACCATAAAAACAAGTTTTTACCTCAAAAGTACAGGACTATTCTGTGATGCACAGAACAAAAGAAACAAAAGCGAAAGAAAGAAAAAATAGGTGCTTCTAGCTTTATTAGGCCATGCATAATAGTTTTCTTAAAAGATGATGTATTGGAATAGGTAGTCTTGATATGCACGAGTGTAGCTCATTGTGAATATAAGGAGACAAAAAAACAACAGGCTATCAGCAATGAATACCAAGCAAAACAAATTGCATCAAAATGACCATGGGATCAGGCTGCTTGGCTGGGTACTATTAGCTCATTCATGAAAAGAATGAGAAACCATCATGAGCTAAATAATCCACATGGCTAGGCCGATTAAATTTTGTCACTCAATAAGCAATGACTAATTCAGAATCATAAGAGCATGTGGATCTAGAAAGCATACGATCTACTCCAGTATCGAAGCCATTCCTTTTCGTTGGTAGAATCAACTCATACGTGTATATATATATATATATATATATATATATATATATATATATATATATATATGGGAAATGGGAAAAGATGGGATTAGCCCACTAGCTCATATGAACATATGAGCCCAACGTCCCAGATTGATTCTAGGCCGATCTGACGATCACAGATGCCCAGTAGTGTTTGAATTTTAGTTTTTTTTCTACAAATCCAAATCACTTAAAATTTTAGGTGTGTGTTCATCAAAAATAGTTAAATCTTAAAAAATATCAAAAAAATATTTTACATGAAATAAATTGACCAAAATACCCCTGAAAAGATTCAAGGGGTATTTTGGTCATTTTATTTTTTGCGAATAATTTTTTTTATATTTTTATTAGGTGCGCCTTGATGAGAAGAACACACATCTAAAATTTCAAGTGATTTGAATTTGTAGAAAAAAGACTAAAATTCAAGAACTACCAAACATCCGTGATCGTCAGATCGGCCCAGATTCAATCTGGGCCGTTGGGCTCATATGTTCATATAAGCTAGTGGTCTAATCCCATCTTTTTCCTATATATATATATATATATATATAGGAAAAAGTTTATATAAGGATGCAACCTCATAATGTAGAACAACGGATGCACCTCAAAAATCCATCAGAAAAGTTAGTTTTAATGTTGAAAAACCCTTTGATTGATCATCTCGACATCGAGATGTATGACCATGAAAAATAAAACGATTTTAAGTCTCAAAAATAGTGCATTTTACAAAATATTATCTACACCGTCCATTTTCCAGATTTTCATATGTATATAGATCTACTTGATTTTAACCATTTTTTAAATTTAAAATTTTATAATTAGATATAAAAATAGATTTTGGGATAATCCTAAGAACATTTTACATCAAAATTATATACCATGATAAAATTTGAAGGTGCACCTTACCTCTACAGCTACGGAGGCATCCGTATGCCAACTGCACCCATATATATATATATATATAAATAGGAAAATTGTCTCATGCGGGCTGGACCGCATGGCTACATATGCGGTCCAAAAAGTGTAAAGCATCCATCTTAAAGATGGATGCAAGTAGGTGTTCCATCTAAAAACAATGGAAACTAACGATCCAAATATTTTCTTACTAGAATTATTATTATATATATGTGTGTGTGTGTGAGAGAGTAGTTCAGTGGTAGGAATCAAACTTGAGATGTAGCACAGTTTAACATCAGCTGTTAACCACTCAAGTCCAAGCCCAATTCCTTTCTATCAATATATTAGTTTGGTAAATCTCATGCTAGTTTGGTGTGTCCTTGAATAAGGAAAGTCAAAGTTGATGAAAATACTATATCTAGGATTGAGAGATATCCCAATCATCTTCAAACAGACTTGGTTACAGAATATCCAAATTTTTGAGATTATCACATTGTTGATTTTGTTGTCAATAAAAAGGATCATGGATCATGGACAATTAATGTGTTGTTTTGTTTACCTTATCATAATTTCACATTTGAATTTTGGTCTACTGAAGTTGATCCCTTATTCATGGCACTAGTTCATACCTAACAGTAAAAGCTAGAGAGGAGTTCATGTCTCCAGGGAAAGAATTTCATCAGGAAAAAAAGATATTAAAGACAACATCTAGACAAAGCAGCTAGGAATTAAGCTGAGAATTGTTAAATCTAGCAGGGCAGGTTACCACACTAGGACACAATGCTAGCAATGAAAAAATCATGATACATCATTTTGATGAGCATTGCAAAGTTACCGAGGTTCATATGCATTGAATGTTATATCGACTGTATCAATATCAATAATCGTAATAACCAAACAAATAAACTAAAATGAAGAAAAAGTGAACTTTCATAAGTTCCGGGAAACATATGGATCACAATTGGATAAACAATAAGGTTCATTTATGACTTAGGTAAAACAAACTCATTTCAATAAATAATGACAAAAATGCCATGAAAGTTAAATTTTAAGCCATGCAGTGAATGTACATCTAGGAGAAGAGGGAATGGTAATAGCTTACCAAAGGTTTTTTTTCTTTTCTTTCCAATGCACTACAAGACAACAGAAGTATTTATTCATCAGCACAAAACAAACAAACAAACATATAATATTCCAACGCAAAAGGAAATACCAGGCCAGGATTTACACCCTAGTGGCAATATTTACCATGACGCATGGAAGCAGAAACAATTTAACTAGATTCTCAGGTTGATAGTGACAATCCTCTGGAAGAGTGCTGTTGCAAGGAGCATTATTACCAGGCAATAATAATGTCTTTAGATTTTTAGGAGGATTAAAATAATCTAGTCTCTCCAACTCAAAAGACTTTGTGAAATCAATAAAAGAGGGTTCTTGCTTTTTGTTCTTTGGCCGCTTTGTTTCCATCAGGGGATTGTTTGAAGAATCCAGAACCTCCTCTGAACCTAAATCAAAGGGCACACCAGAACACTTATCTGCATAAGCATACCAAATAATCAATCCAATTGAGGATCATCGTTTACCGAATTTCTACCTTTCACTTTCCTAAATTTCCAATGATCAGGACCAGCCCAAGCGTTTGATTTTGAAAGAAATCCCAAGCCTGGGAGCAAAAATTCAGCTGTTCTCTCACTTGTTTCTTCATTATCAGCTTCATGGAGCACATAAGGATCACCAAAAGCATCCTGCAGGAAAAACAGAAAAAAGTTGAGAGAATGAAACTGGACCAAGCAAACAATATGCATCCCACAAAATACCTGATTATAACTCTCTATGTTTGAACCCATGGAGGCCAAGACATCATCAACTACACTGGCCTGGTCATCATTGTCAAAGTTCAAAGGCTCATGATTGTTGAACCCATCATCGTCGTACTCATCAACATTTTCAGCGAGATAAAACTCATGCCCCATAGCTTTCTCGGTTGTAGGAAAGTAATTCCCAGGTCTTTGATTATGTTCATCGAAAAGCTTGATAATCTCATTAAGGGTTGGAGAGATTTCATTTTTGGCAGGCCAGTCCATCATCATCTGCTCAATGTACTCTGCAGAAGGAAACAAATATGTGGTCACAGAAAAACTATTATAACCCAATGGACCACAGTAATCTTAGTTCATTCTTATCATCACCGTACAACTAAATGATGGATGGTGATGGCGAGAGAGCAGGACCAACCATTTGCATCATTTCCTGCTCTGGTGGTATTTTGATGCTTGGTGATGACACCAAGTGGGCTATGGTTTTCCATTGTCCATTGGAGTTTAACGTACTTTTCCATGAGAGTTAGATGGGATTACCGCTAATAGTAGAAGGCATCAAAAGTAAAAGTACTTGAAATATAAAAACAATGATTAAATAGACACCTCTTGCAAAAGATATGTCAATGACATCGGAGTTTTGGCTTTGTGTAGCACATGACATGTTCTTTCCTGGGGCTTCAGATGAATCAAACACAACACGGCAACCACCATATACTCCAAGATTGTTCAGCAGAAGACCCTTGGCACCCCCTTCATCAAATTGTGCAGAGGTTTGATGATACAAGGGATCAACAGTGAATGCCACTGAAAATATAGAGGAAAAGAATAAGTGGATTTTCAAAACACAATACAAAAAATGAATTTTGGGAAAGTATGCTGTAGGCCAATGGACTATGCAAAACATTTTCCATGGGATTACGGTATAACTCCCCATGAAATTTATTTGATATTATGGTATATGATCCCATAAAATTTATGCAATATCGCGTGCATTGATATACCATCGAATTTCTTTATGTTAAGGGCCTCAAAGGATGACTCCAATGTCGATAATGGTGATGACTGCACATTACACATGTCATTAGCTGAGAACAGAAAACAAAGATTATTTGCAGAAGTAGAATAAAAACTCCACCTTCTTCTCGGGCTCCTTCTTATAAGCAGCACCTTCCTGACCAGCATCAATATCATCATCCTGAACAACACGCCCTATATAACAAATGAGAATCAGAACATTTACAAAACCACAAATGGCATTATCTTAATCAGCAACAGGATGTTTATGGGTAGAATCGTTTGTGAAAGGCCATCATTAAATGTGAGTGTGGAAAACTCGTACATTAGAGGCCTCAGGTAAATGCATCTACTACATGAAATTCAGAGACATGGAACAATTATGGTTCGACAAAAATAAGGCTACATACATGTTACATATTCAAGACCGGCCAGGAAAAACACAAATCTTATCACAAAGCATCCAAACCAATTGGCAAAAAAATTTCAGACTGAAGTCTAGAATTTCAAGTTTATCCAAAGCAGATATGGGAAAGTTTTTGGGGCAGTATGGGAATCATGGCCTGTGATATTCTCCTTCTACCAGTGTTTTACAACTACATGAGACCAACTCAGCCACTCCCAAGTTACTCAGGCTCCACACTCTGCTGAAACCAAAACCCTCTGAAACTTGGGGGAAGGGGGGGGCGGGAGGAAGGGGGGGGGGGGGGGCGAGGGTGTATATTTATAAAAAAAAATGTACAAACACGCCCGAGTACTGAAAAACTCTGGAAGACTCCCCAAAGTTTTACATAACCTGTGCAAGTCAGCACAGTACTTGCCCAAGTACTGTTCAAAAACAACTTAAAAGGGAGCAGAAATCCGCTGCCCATTCTCCACCATTTTTTGTCCGTGTGCTAACGGGAGCGCTGATTGAGCCCAAATATCCACTTATCGATTAGATCAACTAGATTTGAGGAAAAAACAACAAATCTCACAAATTTGAGAGACCAAAGATTCAGGTGCCTGATATAAAAACTTGTGATTTCTTCACAATGGGTGGTCAGCCTTCAATGAAATTTCATCCATATGCCTATTTTTAGGATCTCTATCCAATCATGACCACCACAAAAACACAAAAGTTTTGAACTTTAGAGATTTCAATTTTTGGATTTACTATTCCCTCCAAAAAATTCAAGAGCCCAAATCGCTTAGAATTGGACTCCAAACCCAAAATTGGTTCAGTGTTTTTATTGGAGTAGTCTTAAGAAAACGTGACAATGTTCGGCATCGAGCACAGAGATCTCGGAGCCAGGAGATTTATGTAAAAATTTGGGTTTGTTTCTTCTTTTTTCTCATTCCAAATTAATAAGATTGATTTATTATTTAAAAATAGAATTTGATCTAGCATTTACTCTTGTTGATAGATCTTTGTTGCAATCTAGAGCAAAAAATGCGTAAGAATCAAGTTTCTTTTATCCAACTTTCTTTTACACAAAATAAGTTTTTACATTTATAAGAGAAAAATATTATGTTTTTATAATGTTGGGTTTTTTAATGTCAATAGTGAAATTTTTCATTAATAAGAGAGAAATTTTACATTTTTGTTTCTATTAGGATGGTAGAAAATTTTAAATTACGGTACATTAGATTGGACTAATAGTTAATTTCAGCAAGTACAGATTACCATTTCATCAAGAAACATCGGTTTTCCATCTTTTCCATGCTTTATTTGTCAAAGGTCAACTTTATTAATTTCATAGCTTTTTTGTATTCCCCTTCTTTTGGGATTTTTCCCAAAAAAATTCACCTTTTTTGCGACAACACGGCCCAAACTTGGCAAGTCAACTGGGACTCGCCCAAGTAATATTTTTTTCGTCATCAGGCTATTATCAAATACCCACTATTTGGCAGCATGTTCTACACAAGTGGCTTACTATGGATACAAACGAGTTTTAGCAGTATTCCTATGCAATATAATAGTAAAAATCACATTAAGCATCCATCAAAACTGACCCTTAGGTAATATGCACATAGACTACATGCGGAGGAAGATAATAGCCCTCCATTCATGCTTAGCGCTCCTAAACAAGCACATTGAGATCCTGTAAAGAAAAGAAGATGAAAGCAAGAGTAGCTTCCCGATATTTAGCATGGGTGCAAGAGCCAAGTAACAAAATGGAGTACAAAATGACAACATTACCCCAGATGTACAATGATACGAAACAACCACATGAATGTGCATTTTATTAGGGGAGAATAAGCTATTCTTCAACCCTACTCTAAAAAGCTAGAGAGTGGGTTTCAACCATTTCCAGCTTGCATGTGAATGACTACTTCCATGGGGTTGTAGTAGTTGGGTTACCAGGCCCTGCTAAAGTCCAGACCCAGTTCCAACCTTTCCAAAACTGATTAGAATCAGGTTTTAAAAAACAGAACATGGATCAGAACCCTGCAAGAGCTGAGCGAGTCAGTGACTCAAGCGGTCCCTAGTAAGCTCAACGAGACCCATCTTTTTAAGTACCTTTTGAAGAGAGGGAATTTTTTAAGACTCAAGAAGATTCGGTTAGACTTGGTCAAACTCAGATCAGACTCAGAGCAGCCTCTGATCATTCCATGTTTGGCTTATGAACCGGCTGCCAATTCCAAGTAACTTGGGTGAGTCAAAGTCAGATTCACCGAGCTTTTGAACATTGGTTAGAATATTAAATATCCAACTCTTAGACAAAAGAGAACAAAGAAAATAGCCTTTAGTTCCAGCAAATGCATCGGGTTCTCCTTACATCATATTGTACATTGGCATTATCATACAAGCAGCAAATGCAAGTAGTAGTAAACAAAATATAACTAGCTCAATGTCCAAATAGTCTAACTCCAAAGAAAAATTAAGAAACCATATAACATTGGTAATGAGAAATAAAGAAGAAACTTCGGAAACCAATGATAATAAAACTCAACAGCCAACAAATTCCGGAGTTTAAATTGTCATAAAAATAAACGGAAAAGTTACAGAGTTCTAGGAGATAACCTCAATAATAACCAAAAACACTTGCCTACTGTAATTCCTCAAATCAGAAGCCACTAATGCAGGACGATTAAGCATATAGTAATAGAGCTTAAAAATCTTACCTGAATCATTATCTTCTCGACCTGCTCGGTTGATTCCACCAAGGACCTTGTAAGCCTCAGAATGAACTGAATCAACCCTCAAGGAATAGATCTTTACCCCTGCTTCAAGTGTGCAGCTTGCCTGAACCATCAAACAAAACCACTTGCCTTAAAAGGACCAACAAATGACAGAGAAAAATTTAGGAGTAATTCAGTAAAAGGAAAGCAATATAGAAAGTCATTCGACCTAACCTTCTGGAAATTGGTCTCAGCATCATCATCCTCAACCTTTATAATGTCGCTGAGATGATCGATGAGGCTGAGCTCCCATGTGTTCTTCTGGTTAATTTTCTGGTAGAGAGAGAAAAGAGAAACGTTCAGAGAATTGTGGTCAGAGAAATAAAAACGCAGTTGTTCCAATTGAGGAAAGAAAGAGAGCAAAATACAGTCGGATGGATAAATGCAGTAAGAGGAAAAAGGATATGATTGAATCAATAGAGGGGAGATAGACATAGAAACAGACATAGAGAGAGAGAGAGAGTAGCAGTGAGAAGAAATGGGGTGGACGGAAAAATCCAAATCGCCTCAAGTGAGAGGAGACAGCTAAAACAGAAACAGAAAGATAAAAAGAGCCAAAGAGATCATCAGAATTTCGGAAGAAATGGGGGCAAAACGAAAAACCCTAATTTTACATTCTCGCTTGCAAGTTTGATGCAATTGTTGAAGAGTTGCAGGATCTGGTCTTTGTCGAGGAGGTCATCATCACCGTGGAAATGAGCAGAGTTGAAATCAGGGCGCCCCACAAAAGACTTCCTCCTACTGGCGAGAAGGCGTTCTGCCCTAGCTTGAGCTCTCTCGAGCTCGTCATCATTCGAGCCAAGAAGCCGAGATGGAGGTGTAAATTGAAGCCTAGCGCTCACTGGTGTCCTCTGCCCCATTCTCTCTCTCTCCTCTCTCTCTCTCTCTAGAACGCTAAAGAAGAATCTCTCTTGAAAGCTCAATCAAAAGCACCCTCTCTCTACAAACCAAAGCAAATACACCCCCTCCCCCTCTCTCTCTCTCTCTCTCTCTCTCTCTCTCTCTCTAAAGAACAAAAGCAAAAACACCCTCTCTCTCTCTAAAGAACAAAAGCAAAAACACCCTCTCTCTCTCTCTCTCTCTATCCCATGTCTCGCTCTCTCTCTAAGTCCCCGTTGATCAGCGAGGGGGGAAATGTGAGGCGATGATGTCACTGTCAGGATTTGAATGCGAAGCAGTTCCCGCTCCGTCTTCGAAATTTAGATTTGGGTTGGTTTTTAAGCAAAAGATTCTATGATCCGGCAAGAGCATTTCCGTTAGGACAAAGTCTATATAAGACGTTGAAAATGTAGAATCAAGATGCACTTCAAAAATCCATTGGGAAAGATTGTTTTAATGTTGGAAAACCTTCTAATTGATCATCTCGACATCCAGATACATAAATATAAAAAAAAATATTTTGAATCCTAGAAATAGTGCATCTTGCAACACATCATCTAGACCGTCCATTTTCAAGATTTTCATATGGCTATAAATCCACTTGATTTTAACTATTTTTTAAATTTTTAATTTTATAATTAGATATGAAAATAGATTTTGATATAATTCTAATAATTTTTTACACCAAAATTACATGTTATGACAAAATTTTGAGGTGCACCTTAATTGGCTTGTTTAAGGTTGCAGACGCTAAACCCTATCGTTTATTCATTATAGAAAAAAAGTGTATATAGATGCTTTGATGCTACAAAACAACCCTCCAATCAATCATCTTGACCTCAAGGTATGTGAATGTAAAAATAAATTGATTTCAAATCTAGAAAATAGTGCATCTTTTAGTGCATTATTTGGACTAATCTTTTTTCAAGATTTTTAAGTGATTATAGATCTACACAATATGGTCTATTTTTAGAGCTCTAAAAATATATTGATTTCAAGTTTTCTAAACTATTATTATGTGTCCATCGATGAGATATTTTAAACTAAACAAGAGATGAAAAAGTTTATATAAATCGTCAAACTTATATAATGGATGCGGTTTGTATAGAGCCTAGGCTCTAAACAATCAAATCAGAGCCTACCTTCAAATGGCGTCGAGAAATGTGGTTTCAATACTGGAAATCTTTGTAATAGCCTTCAAACATATTTTCATCTTTATTTATAAAGTTTAAAGCTTCAAAAATATTGTAGATTGATATATCTATGAAAACTTGAAAATTGACGGTCCAAAAACGCATTATAAAATACACTATTTCCATAACTTGAAATCCATTTCTTTCTCATGTCCATACATCTTGATGTCAAGATTATTAATTTGAGGATATTTGGGCAACAAAACAACATCTTCTAGTGAAAGTTTTGAGGTAGGCTCAAATTTGATTTGTTTAGAGGCTCAACTCTATATAAACTTTTCCCTTATATAATGGAAGTAATGCAGATCTCAAAAACCCACTTGGAGAGGTTGTTCCAATACTTAAGACACTACAATTTATCATCTCTACTTCAAGATGTGTGGCTATGAGAGTAAAGGATTTCAATTTTTAATCTTCTACCACATTATTTAGATCGTCAATTTTAAGATTTTTAAATGTTTATATATCTACTCAACCCACACCATTTTTAGAGCTTAAAATTTGATAATTAAAGGTAAAAATAGTCCGGACTTTTCAGCTATCGCATGTTTTAGCACCCAAACTGCATATTTGGTAAGATTTGGAGGTACATCTTAGTTTGATTTTTTAATGTTGATGTCTTATACAACTATTCCGAATAAAAAACATTGTTGAAATTTATTTTATTTATTTTTATCATTAACCGTAATTTCATTGAAAAAATGAGAAATTACGTGACAACAGAAAAATAAAAAGAGAAGAAAGAGGGGAAGGAGAGAGAAAGAGGAGATCATGAGGAGGCTAGTTTCACAAGAGCGTCAGGAGTGCCAGTTCTTTCTTTGTTAATGTTGCAAAAGATATTGAATAGTTCATCTCTTGGGTACTATTGATATTTTTTTATGAAAAAACTTGTAAGCCCTTCATATAAATACGAAAAGCATGTCCTAAGATTAATTAAAAACTATCCAATTCAAAGTACTTAAGAACTCAAGATCCAATTTATTTCATAAAATTATTGGCCGTGATTCTAAAAGAGCTTCAAATTTTCGTTTAGGAACTCAAGATATGGTCCAATTTGTTAGAAGGGTAATACAAATCACCCCCATTTGAAATTTCTTCAGGTATTTTCATCACAAAAAGAAAGGCTTTTTATGGTGGCCCATGCATTTGTAGAGAGAGAGAAGATATAAGAAAAAGTATAGAGAAGTTTGGAGGATAAAAATTAGGGTTTTTGTACAACCTCTAGCACCATCATAGCCTCGTATTGGGCCGGTTTTTCATCAGCATTTCTTCATGGCAACGGTCTTGGTCGACGGTGACAAAGAGATGAATCGTTTGATAGTGGTATTGCAGTAAGAAATATCTATTTGAGTTTTTTTTTCCATCTTATGAGGTAATATCTATTCCAAACTTATTAATTTCTTACTGTGATAGTGAATGCATCTTTACCTTGCATATCGATGTAGCTCCTTTTGGGTGAACCATGTAAAATTGTAGTTGTCTTCTGTTTTAACTTGTATTGTGTATTGGTGATTTCTAATTTTACTAGTTTTTCTTATTTCTATAATTTTTCAAATACATTGCACATATTATTGGTTATGGGTATTTCGCTTAGGTGTTGGATTCATTGTTGTGGGAAGCTCACCACATCAAGTAAGGATTTGGGTTATCCTGATTTGCCAACAAGTAGTATTAGAGCCTAAGGAAGTGATGTAGTATTTTTTAGAAAATAGCAACTCATAAGTTTGAGGTGGAGAAGTTTAATGAGAAAGATGATTTTAAAATTTGAAAATTAAAAATACAAAATTTACGGGTACATCAAGGGTAACACAAGGCATTACTTGGAAAAGATAAGAAATCGGTAAATATTATTGATGATGATTGGGAATAACTTAATATGAAGGCAAGTGCCACTATTTGCTTGCGTTTAGCGAATAAAATATTGTTTAGTATTGTTGGGGAAAATATGACAAAAGATTTGTGAAAAAAATTTGAAAAGTTCGTATCAAACAAAATCTCTTACAAACCGAATTTTTTAAAAATAAAATTGTATTCCTCGATAATAAAAGATGTTATAAAAGTGTCGAAACATTTAAAGGAAAAATTGAAAAGTTTGTATCAAACAAAATCTCTTACAGGCCAAATTTTCTTAAAAAGAAAATTGTATTAATTGAGAATGAAAGATGATGCAAAAGTATCGAAACACTTGAATGAATTAATAAAATCATTTGTCAACTTGGAAGTATTAGAATGGAGGATGGAGATAAGGCGGTTACATTTCTTTATACATCGCCAATATCCTATGATAACCTTTTTACTATATTGAGTTGTAGAAAAGAAGATTTTCTTGATATGGGCTCGGTGTATAGTGTTATCCTATTGATGAACTTTGAAATAAGGCATCTTTAGGAAGTTCGGTGAAATCAAAGACAACAAATCTTGTGGCAAGAGGTCAATCGAATGAATGGTATGATTCATTGAGGAATCATTCAAGAAGCTATTCAAAACCTTGATTTTTAATCAAGAGGGCCTAATAACAAAAATGTGTGTTGGCATTGTGGAAGCCCGATCATATAAGGAAGAATTGTTTAAAAAGAAAGGGGGTGAATTCTTTCAAAGATCCTAATGTGTGCGGTAAAATGCAAATTAAATCTAATAATGAAGCAAATTAAAGCGAAGAGTCAACATTTAATTTTATTGCAGATGAAGTATTGATGGTGACATACAATTTTATATTATATCAAAGTTGGATACTTGATAATGGAGCCACCCCATCACATGTGCTCACATGGATCATGGTTTGACTAATATCAATCATGTGAAGGAGGATTAGTATCCATCGGTAATAACTCAAGTAGCAAAGTAGTTGAAATCGGTTCAGTTCACCAAATAATGTTTGATGGGACTATTCCTAAGATTAAAAATATTAGACATGTGTCGGAGCTAAAAAAGACCTTGATTTATCTTTCTTTAAATTCAAAATGTTACAAGTTTACAAGTTAGGGTAGTGTAATCAAAATATTAAAAGGAACTCTACTTGTCACAAAAAGAGTCCGAGAATTTATATGAGAAGCACAATAATATAAGTAAAACGGAGGTAGTTTAAAACCCAGAAATATAAAGCAATAATTTTGATTTATCAATTACAATTAGAAACTTATGACGGACCTATTTCAATAAAATAATTCCTTCCGGAGGAAACGTTGACAAAATCTGACCCCGTCAAGAATATAATTAAAATTTTATTTTTTCATTTTAAATTCATGAAATTTATTTATAATAAAATCAATCAATGAGAGTTCCAAAACTACCATGATCATAATCACCATATTGTGCTGGTTTGCCATAATTGGATAATTGCAAGTATCATACAGGCCATGAAGGTCACGTAACACTACAACATTTCATTCATGTAAACCGTATGAGTTCCATACAAACAAAGCTTTCGCTTGGTTACGGTTATAAGGCCAGGAAATTTCATTTCATTAAACAACACAAGGCCTAGTTATTCACTTTTGGTAAGAGCACACTTAAAACATACAAGCACATCATAAGGGATAGGTGTGTTGAATAAGGAGGAGTTTTCTGAAGGTCAATCCTTCAGATATGATTCAGCTATTGTGCCCTTTCCACCATTCGGAAAGAAGCCGCCGGGTTTATGCTCATCTCCGGTCGAGTAGACGATCCTCAGGACCTCAGCAGGGGTGCGGCCGTACGCCAGAGAGTTGTAGTCGGCTGACAGGATATTCCCTGAAGTCTTGTTCTCTGCGCCTAACTCCGGGGGCACTACAAGACCTTCATCTTTGATGCCGGCATGTCCGAGCCTGTTTCTGAGCTCCGAGATGCGATCCGTGAATTCTGCCACTGTGTATTCGTAAGGCTTGACCATGTCCTCCGCTCGCTCATATAGTAATGCTCGAATTACAGCATCTTGCCCTGATTCTACTGCCAAAAGACCAGCTACTAACTGCATGAAGCCATGGACAATATGGAGTTTTACCTTGGAGCTTCTTCTTACAAAGTATGGAACTCATTCATGCAGCAAAGTCCACCATGTATAATTTTCATTTACTACTCGTCTTGCCTAAAGGTGTAATGTTTCTCTTCTTTCTTTCTTTTTTATGTGGGACTTTTTTTTTCTTATTTTCATTTTTGGGAATGTTTAAGGGTTCTAAAAGACATACCTTGGAGCTCAGTGACAATTATCACCGGTGAATTCAATTTAGGGAGGTTTTATCACGATAAGTTTTCATGGCGATTTATGTGTAAGAGATTGTTCACTATAGGTTAGGGCTGACAAGAGCTCCATTCACCTTTAAATATAATAATGAAAATTTAATTCATGAAAAGTGAATCTAAAGGAGAAAAGTAGGAGCAGCTTCCTAAATATAAGAGAATATAGAAAAAAATATTAAAATGAAATTACATGTGTGGGAAGTGTTTGAAAGAATGGAAAGGATTTAAAGTAATCCCTTAAACTTTGGTAGCTTAAATTTTGAATTTGACATAAGATGTTGATTCCATTGTTTTTTGGAGATCTATGTTTCCCAAAGGTGCATCACTCAAAATATGTACATAAAGGATTAAACATTATTCCATATAGTATACATAGAGGGAATAATTTCATGCAACGATTTTACATTAAAATGATGAAAAAATCTTCAAAATCCATGCTACGTCCATTTGTTTGACCTTAATTTGCAAATATATATGCTTTTCGTTTTGATGAACAATCACCCAAAAAAGTGAAAATGCACCAAAAAAAGGGCTTTTTTAACTCGCTTCATATAGGCCAACTATTTGGTGAGATGCTTAGATCTAACCCTAGAAGGAACCTTTTCATTTTTCAAAATTTTTGGATATTTTTTTTTATCATTAGATGAACAATGTTAAGGAACAAAAAATATTGATTTTGAATTTCTAAAGGCCTGGCTACTAAAATTCACCCAATGGTTGTTGGAAGGGGCCTCATTTTCACCCCATGTAAGGTGCAAATTATTATATTTTTTTTGGGATTGATTGTTAAGATGAAGAGCCTATGCAAAATTTGGGGTTACAAAAATTCCATAAATATATTTTTCTAGAAATATAGTTTCATTATAAAAAGACGGTGACATGAAATTACTCCCTATATATAAATTACATGTGAAATTTAAGATAAATTCCAAATGAATTTACAAAACAAAAAAAACCCTTGATAAACTGCCAATAAGCCTTGGAGTTTGGATATAGGTGTAGGGAACCAAGGTTAATTTCTACCGTTTTGCCATTAACAAATAGGCACGGTTTGTACAGGGCCTCTAACAATCAAAGTAAAGCGCACTTTCAACTAGTGTTAAGAAACGTGGTTTCAATACTGAAAATCTTTGCGATAGCCTTAAAATATATTTTCATCTTTTATTATAAAATTTCAAGTTTAAAAAGAAGTGTAGAACGAGTAGACCTATGAAAACTTAAAATCTAAAAATTGATAGTCCAAAAATGTATTACAAGATGCACAATTTCCAAAACTTGAAATCTATTTTTTTCTCATGTCCATGCATCTTGATATCAAGATGATCGATTTGAAGATATTTGGACATCAAAACTACCTCTTCTAGTAAAACTTTTGAGGTGCTCTTTACTTTAATCGTTTAGAGCTGCAGCTCTATATAAACTTTTTCTAAAGATAAATGGTCTCTTTGTAGACAATCCCTTATGCGGAAAGATCCGCATTATGAGTTTATTTGACCTAGGGAAACTGACAATTCACTGCTGAGTCGGACCGATTTCCGATACTTGCCAGGAACTCGTTCGTTTTGGAACAATTTCTGATCCGGACAAGTAGGTTTTGAATCACTTATTCGAATTATTAAATGGCATTTTAGCCATATTTGAAGACACAAAAAGAAGGCAAGTTTACAGGCCAATACTGCTTGAGGTTCAAAATGGTAGGAAGTAATCACATCTTACTTACATATAGTCATAACCAAATTTACCAAACCACCTAATGTCAATAAATGTGGGCAACAAAAGTTCAAATAAATAAATACATGTGGGCAACAAAATCTGTATTGAATTGTTCTCGGTCAAAAAATATGGAGTAAAAAGATGCACCAAAAACATATTTTTTTTAAAAAAAAAGATTCACCAAAATTATTTAGGACTTGTTTTAAAAAATTGTACTTAAAAAGCCCATATACATGTGTACAGTTTTAGATGAGTTTATTCAGGAGAAATAAGAAAAATTATGAATTTAAAAGTAAAAGAAAATAAAGTCTTAATTCATAATATAAGCAACAAACACAAGAAGTTATTTAGACCTTTGCGAATTGTAATTAGTAAAACTCAATCTACAAATGAAAATTGATTAAGGTTAAAATTATTTCAAGTAAAAGAAAGAAAAGTATCGATTCATAGACTCAATTTGGAAGATAAGCAACGAACACTAGATCGTTGTTAAGACCTTGTTCATTTCAACCAGTAAAACTCATTCCACAAATGAAAATCGATTAAGGCTAAAATTATAAAGTATGAATACCAAGTTCTATGAAAGCCTTTTGGAAGATGCAATGTAAAAGCAAAGTAAAATTGAGAGAGAGAGAGAGAGGAGAGAGAGAGAGAGAGAGATAATTGCTATACAACTATGAAATACTAAAAATGTGTGTTCGAGAGAGAGACTAAAATGTGTGTTTGAGAGAGAGAGAGAGAGAGAGAGAGATAGAGGGAGAGAAAGAGAAGGTTAGTGCTACCTTCTTGGATGCGTAGGCTTGGAGATTGGGATTTGCACCCACGTAGCCCGTAAGCCCCACATAAGGGATCACATAAACTGCCAAGATGTAATTTAGACTGTTGATGTAAGGATCGAAGGGTGGAGAGAGAGGGTGTTCAAATGCCATGTCAAATAGTTTGGCGAAATTGTTGGGGCTCAAATCCAATAGTGGCCTTGGAAACCCACGAACCGTTGATTTGATTGCCCTGAATTTCAATAACCAAATCAACCAAATGCTTATTTTATATCTTTAAAATGACTTTGGAGGTGGAATCAAATTTAAGAAAAATAAAGAATCAAATAGGTCAGTTCAATTTGTTTTAGCTTCTTTTTCCAAATTTTATTTGCTACCTCAGTGTGATGCAATATTGTCAAATTTCGTGATTAAGTTTAAAAAAATATGGATTATGCGATTTTAACATAGAGTAATTTACACGCACAAAAAGAAAAAAAAAAATCGAAATAGGTCAATTTTGGGAGAAAATTACATGGAAAGCAACCCATGTTTTTTTTGTTCTTTCAAAATTACCCATATGTTTGAGGATGCCATTCTCTAACCACTTTTCAATTTTTTTTTAATTTATTCATTAGTAGGGTAATGCCTAGTTCAAAAGGCCGTCTCAGGTAGGAATCATCGGACTGTTTTATTTCTTAGCAAACAAATGAGCTAATATTGTCTGAGGATGTATAAAACATTTTGAAGGCCTTTAAAGGTCTTATGAGAGATTGTATAAAACATTTTGAATAAATAAACATAAACTTAGTAGGAATGCAGTCTTTTTGTAGACTATACCAATCAAATGTTATTTGCTAATACTCGGATTATGCTCAACGAGCTGGACCATCCGAGGTTTGGAAAAACCCAAGATATTTGAGCATAAGGATCTAACTGTGAAGGGTTTAATGTGTTAACCCTTGATGAGGTTGGTGTATGCCTCGATGAGGGTCGAAGGACCATGTGCCCCTTGCTTGTGATGAATAGCCTTTAAAGACAGAGCCATCCGAGGTTTGGAAAAACCCAAGATATCTGAGCACAGGGATCTAACTTTGAAGGGTTTAATGTGTTAACCCTTGATGAGGTTGGTGTATGCCTCGATGAGAGTCAAGGGACCATGTGCCCCTTGCTTGTGATGAATAGCCTTTCAAGACAAAGCTAAAACATCATCGTTATATCATCATATGGCATGTATTAGATAGCCGTTTTGAGATTCGCCCATGAAGGTGAAGCGTGTACATGTGCAAGAGATTATCCCTATGCACCATAGAGTCACGTTTGCATCATGGTCTGGAGGAACATGATTTTTGTCTCTAGGGGAGAACCTGAAATCCATAAATTGTTATTAGCTCCCTTAGTTTATTGGTTAACTTTTGTGGTCCAATCATGAGCCCATGCAGTTGACAGTGTGGGTCATGGGAACTGTTGGGTCAGTTTGAGAAAACTAGACGGATCATGATTCGCAGTTAAAGGTGGAGTGCTATTATATATTGATACGTTCCTAGATCTAACGGATCTGATTCCCATTAAAATTAATTAATTTTAATTAATTTTATATTATATAATTTTTGGAATGTTTATTTGAATTTTTTGTGATTTTTCTGATATTTTATTCTTGTCATTTGGATTTATAAATTAAGAGAAATTAATTTTTCAATGTTTTAAATAAAATATAATATTTAAAAAATCTAACTATAAAATAAAATATTTTCTAAAAATATATGAGACATTCACAAAATATGGATCCAAATTTAAATACATGTGAATTGGGTGGGGCCCACATATGGCCACTAAAAGGGTGGCATGCCGCACCTATTGAGATTCATGAAAAATTGGATACATTAAACTATAAAATTTTCTTATTTGATGGCAATATATCTAGGAAATGGAGGATAAGACTATAGCTAATCTCTTTGAATCTTGATGGTGGATCAAGATGGATAGCTCAAATCTCTCACCTACAAGTCTCCGTAGATCAACAATTGAGATTTGACCATACAAATTGAGGCAAAACCTATAGCCTAGAAATGCAGGAGGTCTCCCACCTAATAAAATTCCACACGTATTCTTTTTTATTTATTTAAGAATTCTCTCTCTCCCTATCCCAAATTAAGCTCTCTCTACATAGATTCTCTCTTTCCGTATATTCTGAAAGGGGAGGCCAAGTTGTTTTGGGTGGCACGCACCACCAACCCACCACTTCTCATTCTTCTAAGGGTGGCACGAACCACCTCTATTTTGTTTAGGTTGGCACCTACCACCAACCCGCCACTTCTCATTTCTTCTAAGGGTGGCACGAACCCAACCAGCAGTATCTCTCTTGGGTTTCCTTTTTGGGTGGCATGCCTAAGCCTAGGTGGTGTCTTTTTGTGGGTGGCAAAGGAGTGGAACCCCTTGTTAGTAGATCTCTCCATCTCTCTTGATATCCATCTCTCATATCTCTAAAAAAAATCAAGTTAAGAGGCTTGATCAATATTAAGTCATTGAGTGAGTTTTTACCATAGTACGGAAATCAACAGACCGATCATAAATCTCGAGTACCATCAAAGGAAAAACTCGACGTGGGGTGTATTAAGCCCAGTTGAGGTAATCTTCGACAATTTTAATTCTTTAAATCTTTATTAATATTTTGATCTTCTCTTCCCATAAAGCAATAAAGTCTAGTTTTTTATATTGAATAAGGAATTGTATTTGAAGATGTAGCAATTGAGAATCTATTTTATTTTATTTTATTTATTTCAAGAGTAGTTTGATTGTAATTAAACATTGTAAGTGATCTTGCCGGTGTAGGAATAAAGATTTTTTTTTAATATATATACCGTGCTTTATCACAAAGTATAGTTCGGAAGGCAGTTTCAGGTTGGAATCCTCGGACTGCTTTATTTCTTAGCAAACAAATGAACTAATAATGTCCGACGATGCCAACCTTGGACCGCCTTGAAGAGCACCAGAGGAGGCGGTCCGATAATAGGTAGCTCAGACTGGCTCTAAATGGTTAACAAAGTCAGTCTTCGCGGTTCAAGGATGCTTGAAGTAGGTTCAAGGATGCTTGAAGTATACTACAGAAAGCTGTCTAATGATGCTAATGTCAAACCAACTGGGCACTACCCCCAAATATTAACGGCCAACGCTACTATAAAAAAAAAAAAAATGGGATCAGAGGGCAATTTTAGAAAAAATAAAAAATCTCAGTGGCCTACGACATAATTTTAACCCAAAATTGACTCATTTTGTATTTTAACATTTTTTATATCCATATGTAATTCACCCTTTTACAAAAATACCCACGTAGATGGCAAAGATAAAGAATAAATAAAAAGAGTGTAAATCACAAAACGAATGAAGGTGGCTGCACTTCCCAGTTCCCATAGAGAGGTGGAGAGAGAGAGAGAGAGAGAGAGAGATCAATTTTTCCTTACCAGCTTCTTGATAAGCAAATTGAGAGAGATTAGCTTTATGTGACAAGCTTCTTGATAAGAAATTAGAGAGAAAGGGAGAGAGAGAGATATATCTTGCCTTATGTCACCAGCTTCTTCATAAGCAATTTGTGTGTATGTGCATGAGAGAGAGAGAAAGAGAAAGAGAGACCATCTTCTTCACAAGCAATTTGTGTGTGTGTGTGAGAGAGAGATGTTACCTTATGTGACCAACTTCTTGATAAGCAAATTGCGTGATGAGGTCTCGGGTGAATGGGTCGAGGTTGGCCTTTCTTACCCCAATTGGAGGTGGCCCTCCCATTGCTAGTTTAGGGTCATATTCATCCAATCCATATCCAACAGCACCATACAAGAAGAACTCAGCCTCTGTGTACTCCAGATTCAGAGGGAACTCCAATAAGTCCACATCTCCTTGAAGCAAGTTCTCATTGTGAGGGCAAGAGTAAGTTTCAGCTAAAGCTTGATGAGAGAGAAAGAGTAAGATGATAGAGAGAGAAAAGTAGGAAGGCATTGCCATGATGAATGCTAAACGATGCATGAGCTATGTACTATTTATATACCAAAGATTTGGTGCACCAACAATAAGGATGTATATTAACATGAACTAGTGATAATTAGTAGAAATCTCTATATAAGAAATGAATTAGTTTGCATTTTTTTGTATGCATTAAGCTAATATAGCTTGACTCATGCTTACACGACTTTATTTCTTCATTTGCCATGTAACAAGTGGTAGGGGACCCTTGACCTTGACCTAATTGCAAGAGTTGAGAATTAATTGGAGAGTGATGCGGGGTTTGTTTTAACTATCCTCTTAATTCTTGAGGACTAAGTCTTCTCCATTTAGGAAATAAATGCATTTATCAATCTCATAGCACCTAAGTGGTAGCTCGTGATGTGATTAAAGGAATTTAGTTTTGGAAGAGGTGAGGGGTAGGGGTAGTAATGGACCCGACTAGATCCAGGACCCAATGGGTATACTTGACCGCGGGTCCTGGTATGGGTCCAAATTTTGGATCCGAATAATATTCAATTCTGAGTCTGGATCCAACAGAACCTGACCCATAGCTGTAGTCATAAGGCATATGACGGCAATCTTGTGTCTTTACATGCACACTAGATATTCGTTTTCTCACAATATTAGCAACGTTTATAATATTATTGGCACAAAAGAAGCTGATAACCATAGGGTATATGATGGTAAAAAAAATGGCAAAAAAAAAAAACTCATAGTCATATAGTGACAATAGATCCAACCAGACCTAGGACCCGACGGGTCTAGGTACAAGTCCAAATTTTGAACCTGAATATTATTTGGATCCGGATCTAGGTCTAGCCAAACCAGACGTGTTCCCAACCCATGGCCACCCTTAGTGAGGGGAATCAATATTAGAGGATAGTGATCGAATAGCTGATGAGATTAACGAGGGAAAAATGAATACTTTTGAGTAATTTGATGGGAACTTCTTTTACGGGCAAACTTTGTGCCTAACCAAAAGAGTTTTTAGAACCTTTTTTCGCACTTTGAAATCTCTCTCACACACACAAACGCATACTCCATTCTCACATGGACGATTGCATGTGTGCATGTATCCATTAACTGTGTGTTACATGATGGACCTTACATAAGTCTCTCTCCATTT